>NC_134358.1:31911518-31916518 GCF_048569485.1 Anomaloglossus baeobatrachus
GCAGGGAAAGGCAGTCACCATCAACCTGCCGGGAGAAACAACACCGCAGCCGTCTGTGGGACCCGTCCATCCAGCCATGTGTTTTACCGAGAACTGTGTCCTTATCCTTGGCTGAGTGAGTACCACCGTGCCGTGCAGCACAGCACTGCCCCCGCGACCCTGCACCTCACCAGGCCCCGTAACCCGCCTGTCATCCATCCCTACCTCCATCACCGGGCCCCGGGACAACCAACCCCATACCCACGGAGGGGAGAACTAACAACAAAGCTGCTCCCTGTCACCGCTCCCGGGATCCCCGTCTAGAGCAGCGGTGGTGTCACCAATATCACCACAACCGTGGGTGGCGTCACGGACAATAACCAAATCCCCACAATCAAAATCCCCCCCTTTTCACTCACGGGCGAGGAGCGCCGCTCGAGTCCCCGGGATCCGGCCCACCGCTCGAGCCACCACCGAGCAGCGGCAGCAGCAGCCGGACCCGAGCAGTGGGAGAGCGCAGCGTCCCCTCCTCCGCCCGCGACAACTTGGCGTCACGAACAGGATCCTACCGTTCTACCAACTGGTGGAAGTGCGCCTTGTGTGACCGCCGGAGGTGTCCAGCCGAAAAATTTGTGAAGCCGCCATCTTGGGCGTGAAGAATTCCCGCTCGAGCGTCTCCTCGAGTAGTGGAGGCGCGAAGGCCAAAACCCCGCCCCTGTAGAGGAGGATCCGGAAAGAGACTAAGGGGGACGCGGATGGAAGAATGGCGGCGTCCTCGAATTGGAGCTCGGGAGTGCCCGCTACCGGAGCGTCCAAGCTCTGGGGGAACCGAGGGGGAGTAGCCTTTGAAGACTGCGGCCCGGGTGAGCTCCCCGCCGGGACCGCTGCGTGGCTGGAGCGGGAGATGGACCGGTTCTGCTTGAAGGTGAGGGCGCAGAGCCTGCAGCAGATGCTGGACTGGAAAGCGGAGATGCGCAGGATGGTTGCCGTAGTGGGGGCCCGTGAGCAAGGGGCCGCTGCGGCCGTGCCGCGTCGCGACCAGTCCACCCAAAGCCCAGAGCCAGCCCTGATTGCATGGGAGCCAGGGGCCGGTACAGCAGCCGGAGGCCCAGAGAGAATGTCGCTGATGGAGGAGGGGGTTCCGACCACGCTGCCCCCGCCACCGTTCTTAACGGCCGTCAGTGGTTCTGGGCTGAACTGCCTGTGGAAGGAGAACCCGATGTATCGACCGGTCCCCGAGTTGGCCGACCCCTTGCGGTGGTAACCACTCCAGAGTCAGCGGAGCTCCGCTGCAAGTTGTCCCCGTTGGGACCACCAGTACTGTTTAAAGTTAAAATGAATGATAAGTAAATATTACCATAAAAGTTACCTGATTTGCTGCTGATTTGCACCGGTCGTTGCCGGCAACTGGTCCCCGTTGGGACCCCCTTTACAATTATGCATAAGGAATTCCTTATGGACAAGCCTGAGAACTTGCAGGGCAACCACGAACTTGTGGCTTGAAAATAAAAATGTTGTTGTGGCTTTCACCGTTACCGCGTCCGGAGAGGCAGATTGGAGGAAGGGCCCGCAGTGGAGCAGGCTGGGCCCAGCCACCACCGGAACCGGTGGCGATCCTCTGGGGGTTACAGGGGTTCCCCATGGACGTGGGTCCCCTGAAAAGGACAGAACCCGCTCGGGCAACTTGTGCAGGACTGGGGTCAAGGGGTGCTGCCTATTTGCTTAGGGGCAGCATCAGCGCCAGGTTGCTTGGGTGGGAGAGAGCGGAAGCCGTACCGTAACCAAATCCCCACAATCAAAATCCCCCCCTTTTCACTCACGGGCGAGGAGCGCCGCTCGAGTCCCCGGGATCCGGCCCACCGCTCGAGCCACCACCGAGCAGCGGCAGCAGCAGCAGCCGGACCCGAGCAGTGGGAGAGCGCAGCGTCCCCTCCTCCTCCAGCGACATATGTCCGGGATTGGTATCTGCACCGTCGCAGCTACAGCCACAAAATTTTACACACTCACACGTCTGGACCCCGAGAGTGTCATAGGCTGTTGTGAGGCGAAATTTTAACCCCGCGCGTTCCAATTTACCAATCAATTTTGCCCCTATGTACACAATGGGGAAAAAGTGAAACAAAAAGTGGTTCCGCACCGTCGCATTTACAATCACGAAAATTTGCACAGACACCTCATGTGACCCAGTGAACATCGTAGACTATGTTTTGACAGGAAAATTTAACCCCGCACTTTACAGTTACTCTCCAAAAAACATGCCTCCATTAAAATAAATGGAGCCTAGAACTACAGGTTGTTAGTAGGAGCTTGTGATTGGTTGCTATAGGAACAAAAGACATTCATAGTATAAGAAGCTTATATGTGAGGTAGTAAGATGTCAGTGGGGAGACGGATAGAGAGAGACACAGACAGACAGAGAGACAGACAGAAAGACAAACAGAGACAGACAAAGAGACAGACAGAGAGACAGACAGGGAAAGAGACAGACATAGACAAATGGTGAAAGAGACAGACAGAGACAGACGGTAAAAGAGACAGACAGAGACAGACGGTGAAAGAGACAGACAGAGACAGACGGGGAAAGAGACAGACAGAGACAGACCTGGAAAGAGACAGACCTGGAAAGAGACAGACCTGGAAAGAGACAGACCTGGAAACAGACCTGGAAAGAGACAGACCTGGAAAGAGACAGAACTGGAAAGAGACTGACCTGGAAAGAGACTGACCTGGAAAGAGACAGATGGGGAAAGAGACAGATGGGGAAAGAGACAGACAGACACACAGACAGGGACAGAGACAGGCAGACAGGGAAGGAGGACACAGCCAGAGAGACAGACAAAGATAGATGGGGAAAGACACAGACCTTGATAGAGACAGACGGGGAAAGAGACAGAGAAATAGAGACTGACAAGGAAAGAGACAGACAGAGACAGGTAGTCAGGGAAAGAGACAGACAGGAAAAGACACAGACAAAGAGACGGGGAGACAGATGGGGAAAGAGACAGACCTGGGAAAAAGACAGACCTTTAAAGAGACAGATGGGGAAAGAAACAGAGAGATAGAGACAGACAAAGAAAGAGACAGACAGAGACAGGCAGGCGGGGAAAGAGACAGACGGGGAAAGAGACAGATGGGGAAAGAGACAGACCCGGAAAGAGACAGACGGGGAAAGAGACAGATGGGGAAAGAGACAGGCCTGGAAAGAGTCAGACGGAGCACATTACTTGGCCAAAAAAGTTAAATCTGTGTGGAATATCTGTGGTGTTGAAATATATGTTGTGAAATGCTTCTATTAGCTTAGTTTTTGCCTTTTAATAATTACATTTCTATCTATTTGTTTTGTGTTTTTTGTGTGCAGAATACATTTTTGTTAATACATTCTATTTTGTTAACAGCAGTTATTAACCCAGGTGAAGCCGGGTAGTCCAGCTAGTAATATATAAAAGAAACTCAGTATATGATCATAAGATGCATATAATAAATCCATATAATAAACATGATTAGAAGCCTTAATTTCAGAAATCACTGCTCAAAGGAGAGAGCTTCTAACAATGTGCAGCACTGCAGGAGCACCCTGTAACATCTGTGCCCGGTACTGTTTCGGCTGCTTGGCGGCACTGCACCTTTTGTTGTGGGTGATGCTTGACTTGTGGCTCTTGCCAGTCCAGCAACTATGATAAGGGCTGACATATCATTGTTGCAACCTGTGCAGCCACACAGGGGTCCAAGAGGTAAGGGGGCCCATTCCGCATAAAATGCCATTGTAATTGTGCATTATGATGAGTTATTGGACTGCAAAGGGCCCATATACTGTTCATGCACAGGTGTCCTTTTCTGTCGGTGTGCACCAGTGAGCTAGAGGGTTAAATGTCTTAATTTTACATTTCATTCTACTGTCAGTACTAGGGTCTTCTATAACTAAGCTTTTGGAACTGACCCGGCTAGCTGCCTAACCTTCTTGCCAGCTTGCGCCACCGAACAAAAGCTGATTCTGGTGCCCTTAGCCAAGGACCACTATGTGACCCACGATACCTGCATTTGTCACAAACCCATGCCCACCACAAGCCATAATAAATGAACTAGAGACAGACGACCGTGACAGGTACCCCCAAGCATGTTTCGCCTAAAGCTTCATCAGGTGACACTTCAACCAAGGATAATAGAAGTTTTGTAAAACGCATTGATATGTGATTCCTATAAGCTACCGATTGGATATGTGATTCCTATAACCTACTGATTGGATATGTAAATGCAATAAGCTACTGATTGGATATGTAAATGCAATAAGCTACTGATTGAATATGTAAATCCTATAAGCTACCGATTGGATATGTAAATTCTATAAGCTACCAATTGGATATGTAAATCCTATAAGCTACCGATTGGATATTTGATTCCTATAAGCTACTGATTGGATATGTAAATCCTATAAGCTACTGATTGGATATGTAAATTCTATAAGCTACTGATTGGATATGTGATTCCTATAAGCTACTGATTGGATATGTAAATCCTATAAGCTACCGATTGGATATGTAAATCCTATAAGCTACCGATTGGATATTTGATTCCTATAAGCTACTGATTGGATATGTAAATCCTATAAGCTACTGATTGGATATGTAAATCCTATAAGCTACCGATTGGATATGTAAATCCTAAAAGCTACTGATTGGATATGTGATTCCTATAAGCCACTGATTGGATATGTAAATCCTATAAGCTACTGATTGGATATGTAAATACAATAAGCTACTGATTGGATATGTAAATCCTATAAGCTACTGATTGGATATGTAAATGCAATAAGCTACTGATTGGATATGTAAATCCTATAAGCTACTGATTGGATATGTTAATTCTATAATCTACCAATTGGATATGTAAATCTTATAAGCTACTGATTGGATATGTAAATCCTATAAGCTACTGATTGGATATGTAAATCCTATAAGCTACTGATTGGATATGTGATTCCTATAAGCAACTGATTGGATATGTAAATCCTATAAGCTAGCGAT
>NC_134358.1:31924018-31930317 GCF_048569485.1 Anomaloglossus baeobatrachus
TCAGTGCTGGTGGTGCAGTTGATGTGTGTAATGAAAGCCACACACCTGTGGAGGACTGGCAATCAGGGTCAGATTGGTCTATTTAACTGAGTAGTTTTCTCTGGTTACTTGCCAGTGGTCAATGTCTCCTGTGTGTTAAGGACATTCTGTAACCAGCTCTGCTCACTTCCAGAACTCCTCTCAGATAAGTGGTCTTTGTACCTCTGCTGTTTGTTTTCCACTTTCCTGTTGTTGTTTTTTTTTTTGCTTTGATACTGATGCATGATTCCTATTTTGTCTGTGGGGAGTTCTTGGTGGAATGGGATCATTCCCTGCTGGGAGTCTCTGTATACTTAGCTCCATGATTCTGCAAGGTATTGTGTTTGTCATGCTTGGCATTAATTCAGTCCCTCATCTGTATTAGTGTTTTTGGATCCCAGTAACATCAGAGTGCTGATACAGTGGGGGAGAGGTTGTGTGACCTCAGGATTTTTCCATATCAGAAGTGCTGGTATATATTAGGGTTTTTACAGCTGCAAACAGTTGCTCTTTTCTATCCATTTCCTATAAAGATAGTTTGGGCCTCACCTTTGAATCTGTTTTTTCTGGCTTTCTATTGTGTTTTTCTATATAACCGTAGCCTTTACATATGAGCGGCTATCTATCTATCTTTGCAGACTCCTCCGAGGCAGATTAGCTTTCTTATATTTCTATCTGTGAGATTATTTAGTTCTCCGGCTTTGTCGAGGCGTCCAGGTCATCGTAGGCTCGTCCCACGGCTACTTCTAGTTGTGTGTCAGGATTAAGTCTGCAGTTCGTTAAGTTTCCAGCCACTCTGTTACCTTTTTGGGATTCCGCATTTTTTGATCCTTCTCCATCCCTGAATCATAACACTACGTGCACCCAGGGCTTGAATGAACTGAATAATATCACCAGCACCAGTCCAGGGCAGATGGGAATATTTAGGCACCAAGTGAATACTGATGATCAGCAGCTGGGTGGAAGGCGAGCTCCTGCTGAGTCCAAAAGGGGAGAGATGAATCCAACAGGAACGCTACCTATACCAATGAATACTGACAGCAGGAACAATGGAAAGTCAGGGAGCATTCTGCACAGCCAAACATTGTGACCTTCTATGTACGGATCATGAGTTACACCCTGTAGTATTCTCCAGAGCTGCACTCACTATTCTGCTGGTGGAGTCACTATGTACATACATTACTGATCCTGAGTTACCTCCTGTATTCACATGCGCTTACCTGCCCTGCGACGTCGCTCTGGCCGGCGACCCGCCTCCTTCCTAAGGGGGCGGGTCGTGCGGCGTTACAGCGACATCACACGGCAGGCGGCCAATAGAAGCAGAGGGGCGGAGATGAGCGGGATGTAAACATCCCGCCCACCTCCTTCCTTCCTCATTGCAGCCGGGACACAGGTAAGGAGATGTTCCTCGTTCCTGCGGCTTCACACACAGCAATGTGTGCTGCCGCAGGAACGAGGAACAACATCGTAACATCGGTCCTTCAGGAAATGACCGACGCTACACTGATGATACGATTTCGACGCTTTTGCGCTCGTTAATCGTATCAAAAACGATTTACACACTCCGATGTCGACAGCGACGCCGGATGTGCGTCACTTTCAATTTGACCCCACCGAAATCGCACCTGCGATGTCGTAGTGTGCAAAGTACCCCTTAGCCTTGGTAGAATAAACTCCCCTAGATGTTGTCACTATGAGAAGAATGTAGCACAGCCTGTAGGTCATATGAATACTAAATTATGAATTTGCTCTTTGTCCAAGACACCACCATAAGCTCTAATATAATGTAATGAGTGAGGAATAGTTGTATTAATGCTGGTAATCAACTCAACGGAGAATTTAAATATTATAAATTTAGTTAGATGAGCAATTAATGAAAGAGAAGGAACAAACGGGCACTGAAGACTGACAAATCTGAGGATCCGAATATGTGGGATTTTGGTATCTCACCTACATCGTATCCCACCCTTGCATTAATGGTGGCAATGTCATCAGCCGTGATCCCAAAGGAGAAGACAGATTTGTTCATTATCAGCTCGTATCTTCTCTTTTCCACTGTGTATGGCGCCCAATAATGCTCCATGTCGTGAATAGAGATGAGCGAACCGGTCCCGGTTCGGCTCGAGGTCGGTTCGCCGAACGGAGGTCCCGTTCGAGTTCGGCTCGTCGAACGTTCGACGAACCGAACTCGAGCCAATAGGAAACAATGGCAGGCAATCACAAACACAGTAAAACACCTAGAAAACACCCTCAAAGGTGTCCAAAAGGTGACAAACAACTCAAACACATGGGAAAGTGACAAGGACATATACTCATGCGAAAACAAAACAGCTGGACAAGGAAAAAGAGGAGGACACACAGATATAGGCATGGCACGCCATTCTAAAATCATGTAAAACACCGCAAGGTGACTCCAAGCGTAGTCTCCCTTTTTTTCCAAAAATTGTGCCCACACACACACCCACCCATTCAGTGGCAGCAGTTGGGCCCCAGTTGTACACTTCACAGCTACATTTGCATCAAGCACATTCAAAAATACGCCATTCTTATCCGTCCCCAGGATGACACCGGGGTAGGTAGCAAAGTCTTTCCTGATCCCAGCTCTGTTCATCTTGGCTTCTTTTAAAAACAGAGCAAGCAAGGGTTACTCCAAGCGAAGCCTCCCTTTTTTCCAAAAATTGGGCCACACAGACACCCCATCAGTGGCAGCACTTGTGACCTAGTTGCAAACAGGATGTTTTGATTTGCATCAAGCACATTCCAAATCCACAAGCATTTACTCTCCCCAGGATGACACAGGGGTAGTAAATTCCTTCTGGATCCATGACTTGTTCATTTTGATGAACGTCAGTCTGTCCACATTGTCACTGGACAGACGCGTGCGCTTATCTGTCAGCACACACCCAGCAGCACTGAATACACGTTCAGAGACAACGCTGGCAGCTGGACACGACAAAATCTCCAAGGCGTAAGTTGCGAGCTCTGGCCATTTTTCTAGGTTTGAAGCCCAAAAGGAGCAAGGCTCCAGTTGCACAGTCATGGCATCGATGTTCATTTGGAGATACTCCTGTATCATCCTCTCCAGCCGTTGAGTATGTGTCAGACTTGTTGTCTCTGGTGGCCTTGCAAAAGAGGGTCTAAAAAAATTATGAAAAGATTTCATAAAATTGCTGTTACCAGCACCAGATACTGTCCTACTGGTACGGGTAGACTGTTGAAGATGACGAGACCGTCCCATGTTTGTCAAGTTACAACTGGGAGATTCACTCCCTGCACCTGCACGGTTGTTTGGTGGAAAAGCCGAGCTAAGATCGAGTAACAGCTTCTGCTGATACTCCTGCAAACGTGCGTCCCTTTCTATGGCTGGAATTATGTCACAAAATTTGGACTTGTACCGGGGATCTAATAGTGTGGCAATCCAGTAGTCATCATCACTTCTAATTTTGACAATACGAGGGTCATGTTGGAGGTAGTGCAACAAGAAGGCACTCATGTGTCTTGCGCAGCCATGCGGACCAAGTCCACGCTGTGTTTGTGGCATAGAGGTGCTACCCGTTCTTTCTTCCTCTGACATCTCCCCCCAACCTCTTTCAACTGAAATTTGACCAAGGTCTCCCTCATCCGCTGAGTCTTCCATGTCCATGGACAGTTCGTCCTCCATTTCTTCATGTTCTCCTGCACCTTGCTCAACATTTCGCCTGCTACTATGCGCCCTTGTCGATCCCTGTCCCCCATGGTCCCATGCCTGCTGCGTTGGTGATGATGAACGTCTGGACCTTGGTGATGTTGTTGTCCCTTGCGCATATGAATCCTCCTGTAGTTCCTCCCCTTCATGTTGTCCCACCCCCTGACTCCGAATAGTGTTTAGCGTGTGCTCCAGCATGTAAATGACTGGAATCGTCATGCTGATAATGGCATTGTCAGCGCTAAACATATTCGTCGCCATGTCGAAACTGTGCAGAAGGGTGCATAGGTCCTTGATCTGAGACCACTCCATCAGGGTGATCTGCCCCACCTCTGCATCTCGTTGGCCCAGGCTATACGTCATGACTTATTGCACCAGGGCTCTGCGGTGCTGCCACAGTCGCTGTAACATGTGGAGAGTTGAATTCCAGCGTGTCGCCACATCGCATTTCAGGCGATGAACCGGCAGGCCGAAAGACTTCTGGAGCGATGCAAGTCGCTCTGCTGCGGCGCTTGAACGGCGGAAGTGAGCTGACAGTTTTCGTGCCCTGTTCAGAAGGCCATCTAGGCCGGGATAGTGTGTTAAAAATTGCTGGACGACAAGGTTCAACACGTGAGCCATACAAGGTACGTGTGTCACCTTGCCCAGGCGAAGTGCCGCACCCAGGTTTGCAGCATTGTCGCACACGGCGTTACCAGGCTGCAGGTTGAGTGGAGACAACCATTTATTAAACTCGGACCGCAGAGCTGACCACAACTCCTCAGCTGTGTGACTCTTATTCCCAAGACATGTCAAGCTAAAGACCGCCTGATGCCGTTGCGCTCTGCTGCCAGCATAGTAATGAGGGGTGCGTGATTCCTTCTGCGCAGTGAGAACGCTGGTGGCCTGACCAGGCAGGCTTGGGGCGGAGGTGGAGGACCCAGATGAGGTGGAGGATGCAGAAGCTGTGGCGGAACTTGGACAGACAGAGGATTGACACACAAGTCGTGGGGACGGCAAGACTTGTGCAGCAGACCCTTCACCATCTATCACCATAGTTACCCAGTGCCCAGTCAGCGACATGTAACGTCCCTGTCCATGCTTACTGGTCCAAGTATCGGTGGTGAAATGCACCCGTTCACACACAGAGTTTCTCAAGGAAGCGGTGATGTTGTGTGCGACATGCTGGTGTAGCGCGGGCACACCTTTCTTAGAGAAGTAGTGGCGACTAGGCATCTGGTACTGGGGCACAGCGACAGACATAAGGTCTCTAAAATCCTGTGTGTCCACTAGGCGGAAAGGCAGCATTTCGGTAGCCAACAGCTTACAGAGGGATAGAGTCAACCTCTTAGCTTTGTCATGGGTCAGAGGAAGTGGCCTTTTATTTGACCACATCTGAGGGACAGAGATCTGGCTGCTGTGTGTAGATGGTGTTGAGTAGGGTGTCCCTGGAAAAATGCAGGTTTGTGAGGAAAGTGCAGGCGGAGACATGATGTTGCCTTCATCCAACGTTAGTGCTATCGATGTCTGAGAGAGCTGTACACACTCACTTGTTTCCCCTTCCAAACCAACTGACGACCTTACCAAGCAAACTGCCTGTTGCGGTTACAGTGGTGGAAGTTTTGCGTGGAAAAACAGGTGTGACAGCTGTCCCCACAGTCCTAGAAGATGAAGAGCGCGCGGATGCACTGGAAGGGGCGGGCGGTGGATGGTTCGCTCCGCTAGGCCGCATTGCAGCACGGTGAGCTTCCCACCGGGACCTATGATATTTATTCATGTGACGATTCATGGAAGAAGTTGTCAAACTGCTGAGGTTTTGACCTCTACTAAGAGAATCATGACAAATGTTTACATATCACATGATTTGGGCGATCTTTTTCTATGTCAAAAAAGGACCAGGCTAGGCAAGGCTTAGAGGCCATGCGACCTGTTGATCCACCCCGAATAATGCTCATAGGCAGAGTGGTGGCTGAGGATGCAGTTGTAGACGTGCTACCAGTGCTCCGACTCTGTCCAGGAAGGCGCAAGGTAACTTCGTCGTCGGTTGCATCCTCCTCCACCGCCTCTGTTGACCTCCTCGAGTGCCTGACTGGGGGTTGACAGTAGGTGGGATCTAGAACGTCATCATC
The DNA here is from genome assembly GCF_048569485.1 of Anomaloglossus baeobatrachus. Taxonomy (NCBI): domain Eukaryota; kingdom Metazoa; phylum Chordata; class Amphibia; order Anura; family Aromobatidae; genus Anomaloglossus; species Anomaloglossus baeobatrachus. Next base: position 31,929,830 of record NC_134358.1, read on the forward strand.
AATTGTTGTGTTTGCACTCCCCTCCCCCTCAGACCGAGCCTCTTCTTGCCCTGACCGAATATTTAAGTTGTCATCCCAATTTGGTATCTGCGTCTCATCTTCATCAGTATGTTCCTCATTGTCTATAACCACAGGTGTTACAGTTTGTGACAAAGGGTCAACATTATGCTCAGAAACTTGGTCCTCACGGCCTGAATCAGAGTCACAAAGGTTCTGGGCATCACTGCAGACCATTTCCTGTTCTGTACTCACTGTAGCTTGGGAGCAGACCTCTGATTCCCAGGCTATAGTGTGACTGAACAGCTCTGCAGACTCAGCCATCTCAGTTCCACCATACTGTGCAGGGCTGATGGAGACTTCAGAGCTGGGAGAAATCAAGTGTGATTGGGATGACAACTCAGAGGACTGGTGTTTTTTGGATGCGGTACTTGAAGTGGCTGAGAGGGCACTTGTTGGACCACTTGAGATCCATTCAAGCATTTTCCTTT
>NC_134358.1:31930517-32050517 GCF_048569485.1 Anomaloglossus baeobatrachus
CTACGATTTGACAGCGATCCCCAACTTCGCAGAGGCTTAATAAATCAGTGCTCTCTGCACTTTGAATTTTTGCCGAATCTGTTCATCTTGGACCAGGCCAAAGTGGCTTTCATGATGTCGCACCTGACTGGCAACGCCCTCTCTTGGATCAACCCATTCTCCCGGATCAACTCACTGTGGGAGAGGAATGATTCAATCATCCTGAACCTGCCAACCTTCCTGGAGATGTTCCATAAGGTGTTCAACGAGCCGGGTTAAGTGTTCTTGGTGGCATCCTAGCTCCTTTAAACTGTACACCAATATGTTGTCCGTTTCCACACCTTGTCCTAAGAACTGGGCTGGAATAATGAAGCACAGGTGGCTATATTCTGGGAAGGAGTGTCTGGAAGAATAAAGGATGAGCTGGCTGGTAGAGATGGGCCATCTTCTTTGGACACCCTAGTATCGTTGGCAATCAGCATCGACCTTCAGTTCCAAGAATGAACCAGAGGCAAACTGGAAGAAGAGGTCATTGTGCTTGGTTCCTTAATTCCAGAGGCCCATAATGCCACTATATCTAGCCCCTGCAACTCCGTCCGAGTCCAAGGAAGTGGATAAAGTACATCCAGCAAAGCTCCCTTGTGAGCTCTGTCGCACCGGGGAGAGGTGCTTCTACTGTGGAAATCCTATGCACGTGATCTGCTTCTGTCATAAGAAGTCGGGCAACTGCTCTGCCTATGGTCAGTAGGTGAGGATACCTTAGTGAGAGCAAGTCTACTTTATCCATATATATGACTAGGTCCTTAACACTTACGACACCCGATTCACCAAAATGGCCATTCTGGACTCTAGTTGACCCGGGAATTTCATACAGCAGGCCGTAGTGGATCGTTATTGTATTCCCATTCATCAGCTTCAAACTCCCATTGCCGATTCATCCATGGATGGAAAGCCCCGGTCTGTGGCAATCCAGTTCATCACCGAGCAAGTTGTCCTTCTGGTGGGAATGCTGCATACTGAAAGAATCGCCTTTCACGTATTACCAGGAATGTTGCATCCTCTGTTACTGGCTTTGGAAGCATGAACTGGTTTTGGATTGGAAATCCAGAGACATGCTCAGGTCGGGTTGCTCCTGCAACCTGTGAGACCCTCTAATCTTCCAGGTCTGCCATCCGCCTACTGGGCCTATGCAGACATCTTCGTGAAAAAGGAGTCTGAGACTCTGCCACCACATTGGTCATATGACTGCCCCATCAACCTCCTTCCTGATTCCAATCCTTCCAGCAGTCATATTTACTCTCTTTTGCAGGCTGAAACCCAGCGCCATGTCCGAGTACATATGGGAGAACCTGTCAAGAGGATTCTCCAAAAGTCCTCCTCATCGGCCAGAGCCAGATTCGTCTTTGTGAAAAAAAGGACGGTTCTTTGTGAACTTAGTGCAGTAAACCCATGCCCACTGTTAGGCCCCCTTCACATGTCTGTGAAACACGTGCGTGTTTGGTCCGTTTCCGTATGTACCGGAGACACGGACACACGTGCTCCAATGTTATTTAATGTTTGTAGTTACACGTGCGTTATTCTGTACGGTGCGTGTGTCCGTGTGCGTGAAACGTATGTGTATCCATATTACACTGATGCATGTCCGTTTTCTGCACGGAACACGCACACACGCACCCAATGAAAGTCTATGGGTCCGTGAGCACACGTACGTGATACGGATGTATCTCCGTATGCTCCGTGTACGTTTTGTGCTTTTTTTCTAGCGATGTCGGTCAATCTTTTTTTTCTGTGTATGTCAGTCAATCTCCCTCAGTCCGTCGGTTGGTCTCTCTCTATCTGTCCCTCTCTCAGTCTGTCGGTCAGTCTCCCCCCTCTCTCATACTCACCGTTCCCCGATCACCGGCGCGGCGCTGCACAGCTGTTAAAAAAAACTCCGGCGGCTTTTACTATTTTGAAAAAGCCGGCCGCTCATTAATCAATCTAGTATTCCCTGCTTTCCCCGCCCACCGGTGCCTATGATTGGTTGCAGTGAGATACGCCCCCATGCTGAGTAACAGCTGTCTCACTACAACCAATCACAGCAGCGGGTGGCCGGGTCTATACTGTGCAGTAAAATAAAAAATTAAATAATTAAAAAAAACAACGTGTGGTCCCCCTCAATTTTTATACCAGCCAAGATAAAGCCATACTGCTGAAGCTGGTATTCTCAGGATGGGGAGACCCACGTTATGGGGAGCCCCCAGCCTAACAATATCAGCCAGCAGCCGCCCAGAATTGCCGCATCCATTAGACAGTGGGACTCTACCCGGCTCTTCCCGATTTGCCCTGGTGCGTTGGCAATCGGGGTAATAAGGAGTTAATGGCAGCAACCCATAGCTGCCACTAAGTCCTAGATTAATCATTGCAGGCGTCTATGAGGCACCCCCAATGATTAAACTGTAATTTAAAGTTAATAAACACACACAGTGGAAAAAAATCCTTTATTTGCAATAATAAAAACTAACAAATACCCTCGTTCACCAGTTTATTAGGCCCCAAAAACCCATCCATGTCCGGTGTAATCCACGGAGGTCCCGCGTCGCTTCCACCTCTGCTACATGAAGGTGACAGGAGCTGCAGTAGAACACCGCCACTCCTGTCAGCTCCACGCAGCAACTGAAGTGAGTCGCGCGATCAGCGATGATGACAGGTTACTCGCGGCCACCGCTGGATCCTCCAACTGTGACAGCAAGTCGCCCGAGTGACAGCGATGAAGTCACAGGTGAGTTGCGGTCTCGGGTAGGTGACTCCAGCTACCCCGGGTAACCTGAGTGAGAGCAGCGCTAATCGCGCTGATCATTTCAGTCACTCAAGGGATTAGCGGTCACCGGTGAGTCCTTCACGGGTGACCGCTAATCAGTACGTGACACACAGACAGAGCCGCGGGATGACAATGAAGTCAGGTGAAGGTCACCGTTCATTCTCTAGGGCGCGTCGCTGTCTGCGGGTATGTATCAACGACATTGTGCATCACACGGGCAACACACGGACTTGTCACTTATGTATCTCCCGCACACACGGACATTCCCCACGCACACACGGCTAGCATATGCCATTCACACGGATGCCACACGTACCATAAAAATGGACATAAAAACGGAAACACGGACCTGAAAAACGGAACGTAACACACGTGCGTGTTTTTCACGGACGTGTTAATTGGGCCTTAGACAGTTTTGATACATTTCTGTTATCTATCATGTCTATTTTGGCGCCTCTTACAAATTAAGAGATGACCAGGGCTGAACTGGAAAAAAGACGCGATTCCGCCAGTCTCCCACTTTGCCACTTTCTCCCTCTCCCTCTCTCCCACTGTCCCCCCTCTCTCTTTCTCCCACTCTCCCTCTCTCCCACTCTCCCTCTCTCCCATCTCCCCATCTCCCTCTCTCCCACTCTCCCCATCTCCCCATCTCCCTCTCTCCTCACTCTCCCTCTCTCCTCTCTCCCTCTCTCCATCTCCCATCTCCCTCTCCCACTCTCTCCCACTCTCCACTCTCCTCCTCCCATCTCCCCATCTCCCTCTCTCCTCTCTCCCATCTCCCCATCTCCCCATCTCCCTTTCTCCCACTCTCCCTCTCTCCCCTCTTCTCCCCATCACTCTCCCATCACCCTCACCCACTCTCCCCCCCCCCCCACCCCCCCCACCCCCCACCCCCCCCCCCTCCCCCCCCCCCCCCCCCCCCCCCCCCCACCCTCCCCCCCCCCCCCCTCCCCCCCCCCCCCTCTCTCCCTCTCTCCCACTCTCCCTCTCTCCCACTCTCCCATCTCCCTCTCTCCCTCTCTCCCACTCTCCCTCTCTCCCACTCTCCCACTCCCCCACTCTCCCTCTCTCCTACTCTCCCCATCTCCCTCTCTCCCACTCTCCCTCTCTCCCCATCTCCCTCTCCCATCTTCCCATCTCCCTCTCTCCCTCTCTCCCACTCTCCCTCTCTCCCGCTCTCACACTCTCCCTCTCTCCCACTCTCCCATCTCCCTCTCTCCTACTCTCCCTCTCTCCAACTCTCCCACTCTCCCTCTCTCCCATCTCCCACTCTCCCTCTCTCCCACTCTCCCCATCTCCCTCTCTCCCACCACTCTCCCCATCTCCCTCTCTCCCTCTCTCCCACTCTCCCTCTCTCCCACTCTCCCATCTCCCTCTCTCCAACTCTCCCACTCTCCCTCTCTCCCATCTCCCACTCTCCCACTCTCCCCATCTCCCTCTCTCCCACACTCCCTCTCTCCCCATCTCCCTCTCTCCCATCTCCCCATCTCCCTCTCTCCCACTCTCGCTCTCTCTCTCCCTATCTCCCATCTCCCCATCTCCCTCTCTCCCACTCTCCCTCTCTCCCATCTCCCCATCTCCCTCTCTCCCACTCTCCCTCTCTCCCAGCTCCCCATCTCCCTCTCTCCCACTCTCGCTCTCTCTCTCCCACTCTCCCTCTCTCCCAGCTCCCTATCTCCCTCTCTCCCACTCTCCCCATCTCCCTCTCTCCCATCTCCCCATCTCCCTCTCTCCCATCTCCCCATCTCCCTCTCTCCCACTCTCTCTCTCCCACTCTACCACTCTCCTTCTCTCCCACTCTCCCACTCTCCCACTCTCCCTCTCTCCCTCTCTCCCTCTCTACCACTCTCCCCATCTCCCTCTCTCCCATCTCCCCATCTCCCTCTCTCCCACTCTCCCTCTCTCCCAGCTCCCCATCTCCCTCTCTCCCACTCTCGCTCTCTCTCTCCCACTCTCCCTCTCTCCCAGCTCCCTATCTCCCTCTCTCCCACTCTCCCTCTCTCCCACTCTCCCCATCTCCCTCTCTCCCATCTCCCCATCTCCCTTTCTCCCACTCTCGCTCTCTCTCTCCCTCTCTCCCACTCTCCCTCTCTCCCACTCTCCCCATCTCCTTCTCTCCCATCTCCCCATCTCCCTCTCTCCCTCTCTCCCTCTCTCTCTCCTCTCTCCCACTCTCTCTCTCCCACTCTACCACTCTCCCTCTCTCCCACTCTCCCTCTCTCCCACTCTCCCACTCTCCCACTCTCCCTCTCTCCCTCTCTCCCACTCTCCCACTCTCCCACTCTCCCTCTCTCCCTCTCTCCCTCTCTACCACTCTCCCCATCTCCCTCTCTCCCATCTCCCCATCTCCCTCTCTCCCACTCTCTCTCTCCCACTCTACCACTCTCCCTCTCTCCCATCTCCCCATCTCCCTCTCTCCCACTCTCGCTCTCTCTCTCCCACTCTGCCTCTCTCCCACTCTCTCTCTACCTCTCTCCCTCTCTGCCTCTCTCCCTCTCTCCCTCTCTCCCTCTCACCCACTCTCCCTCTCTCCCACTCTCCCAGCCATTAGTCCTGTGCCTCTATAATGGGCAGCTCTTCTCTTATTAGTTATATGAGGAAATCGTCTTCCATTATATCACTTATAGAAATTATGAAAATTGTTTGTTGCCATGACATTAGTTTGCACTATAAAGAGATATTCTAATTTAATTCTGCTTAACCCTCTGTGAACATTATATATATATATATATATATATATATATATATATATATATATATATATATATATATATATACATATGTATATAAATATATATATATAATTTTTTTCATGTATTTTTTTTCATATATTATTTTTTTTACATTTTTTTTATTATATTGACATGTAGACAATAAGATAACAGAGTAAAGGCAAAAAAAATCAAAAAAAGAAAGAAAGGCGCGACAGCACCACCTTCTGGTGAACATAGCAAATTGTCACCTAGAGCTGCAGAAGCGGATTTTCTTTTTCCGTATTGATAAAATGTATATATGTATAGTGTAATTTTCCCCATGGGGGAATGAACTGTTCTACTCTCTCAGATTGATTGCTTGCTTTCTGCTTAGTTGATCTTCTAGGGTCACACGTTTATACCATTTATTGTAGGTATTTCTTTTTGCTTATCCTGTCCTGTCCTGCTATTAGCGATTACCATTCATATTATATTATATTGAGCCCATATTTCCTGGCTATTTAGGAGATTGTTGGTGTTTCCATATTTATTTCAATATGGACCCTGCTCAGCCGAAAAAATTCTCCACCATTTTTACCCTTTTTAATTATTTTTATTGATCTGCTCTGCACTTTATTATATGTTAAAGGTCATTTTCTCATTTATTTTGTATACGCCTATATATTCCTATATTATGGGATTACTGGTGCCTTTGTACACCCATAGAGAGAGATGTTACCAGCCATAGTACAGGAGGAGGAGGAAGTGAGCTGTGACATAATTTATTGTGAATGGTGAATTCTATGTTATCTACTGTATATAGAGGTGTTATCAGTCATTGTACAGGAGGAGGAGAAAGTAAGCTGTGATATCACCTATTGTGAATGGTGCATGTTATCAGTCATTGTACAGGAGGAGGAGAAAGTAAGCTGTGATATCACCTATTGTGAATGGTGCATGTTATCAGTCATTGTACGGGAGGAGGAGAAAGTAAGCTGTGATATCACCTATTGTGAATGGTGCATGTTATCAGTCATTGTACAGGAGGAGGAGAAAGTAAGCTGTGATATCACCTATTGTGAATGGTGCATGTTATCAGTCATTGTACGGGAGGAGGAGAAAGTAAGCTGTGATATCACCTATTGTGAATGGTGGATGCTATATTATATACTGTATATAGAGGTGTTATCAGTCATTGTACAGGAGGAGGAGGTGACTGTGACATCACCTATTGTGAATGGTGGAACCTGTATTATCAGTCATTGTACGGGAGATGGAGAAGGTGAGCTGTGACATCACCTATTCTGAATGGTGGATCCTGTTATCAGCCATTGTACAGGAAGATGAAGAGGCGAGCTGTGATATCACGTATTATGAATGGTAGGTCCTGTGTTATCTACTGTATATATAGTGTCACGCTCCCCGGGTCCTTGGCTTCCCTCCCCGGGTCCTCTGCTCCGCTCCCCGGGTCCTCAGCCCCGCTCCCCGGCTCACCTGCCACGCTCCCCGCTCTCCAGCCTCCGGTCCCCGTCCTTCCCAGGCCCCCTGGTCCCCGATCACGGCGCCCGACGGCTTCCCAGGCCCTGGCCGGCTCCCCTGCGTCCTCTTCTCAGCCTCCTTCCCTGGCTTCTGGCACCCGGGCTGCGCGCATGCGCATTAGGGCGCGCGCGCGCGGTCACTGACCCTTTCTTAAAGGGCCAGCGTCCATTAACAGGTAATGAGGCTAATCAGGTACAGGGTATAAAGGGGTGTATTGTCCAAGGGGGCGGGGCCTGATCTTCGTGTTCCCTAAGCTAGGAGTCAGGTCTCCTGGTGTTTCAGTGCATGTACTCACCTATCTCTCTTTGTAGAGCCGTGCTTGCCTCGCCATCCAGTCTGCCGCATCCTGAACCCCGAACGCTGTCCTTCTGCCATCCTGACAGTCCGCACCGTCTCGGATCCCTGCGGTGACCCGTCATCTTGCTCCCAAGGTTCCGGACCCCGCCTGACATCATCTCGGCTTCCGAACCTGAGCTGCGTCACCCGGACCACCACCCATAACTCCGTGGTCCCAGGGACTACTCCGCTATTCCCGTGTGCAAGGACTGTTCTGCTGTTTCTAGTGTTCCAGCTGCCGGACTCTTTCCTACCATCTAGGAGTTCGGTCCAGTGGATCCACCTCCTGGGCCTGCCCGTACACCTGGCCGTGACAGTAAGATCAGGCCATGGATCCCGCTGCAGCACTATTGGCCCTGCAAGAGGAACTCCAACGCCAGCGTGAAGTCCAGACCCGCATGCTGAACTTTATGACCTCCGTGGACACCCGCCTGTACACGTTACAAGCATCAATGACGCCTGCGGCAACCAGGTCCCCCGCTAGGCAATCCACGGCTCCCGCACCAGTGGCAGCCGCGTCGGATGCCTCCCGACTCCGTTTGGCGTCACCACCTCGTTATGCTGGAGATCCCAAGACCTGCAGGGGCTTCATAAACCAATGTTCCCTTCATTTCACGCAGCTGCCACATCTGTTCGCCTCCGACCAAGCCAAGGTCGCCTTTATAATGTCTCACCTGGAGGGCGAGGCACTGGCGTGGATGAACCCCTTGTGGGAGAAGGAGGACCCCATGACCAAGGATCTTCAAGAGTTCCTGCAGGCCTTTCGCAGTACCTTTGACGAGCCGGGACGCGCCTCTGCGTCTGCTTCATCACTTCTCCGCCTACGTCAAGGAACACTGACGGTGGGCCAATACGCCATCCGTTTCCGCACTTTGGCTTCTGAACTCGGGTGGAATAATGAGGCCCTGACAGCCGCCTTCTGGGAAGGACTTTCGAGTCGCATCAAAGATGAGTTGGCGGGTCGTGACGTGCCCTCCACCCTAGATGCCCTGATTGCCCTAGCAACTCGTGTGGACATTCGTTTTCAGGAGCGCTCCAAAGAGCTGTCTCGGGAGAGACGTCCGGTACGACATTCTCCTCCTCCACAGAAGCCCTCCGTATCGCAGTCATCAACAGCTGGGATTCCCGTCCACGAGCCCATGCAGATCGACCGAGTACGGCAATCTGAACAACGTCGAGCAGAGCGGCTCGCCAAGGGCCTCTGCTTTTACTGCGGAGAGGACACTCACCTCCTACGCTCCTGTCCGGAAAGGCCGGGAAACTCCAAAGCCTAGGGTTGGTAGGAGAGGCCACCCTAGGTGCTGGGACTCTCTCAGACCCGGTTATGTGGACTGTGCAAGTGTCAACGGGAGAGACGCGCTTCACGGCTGAGGCATACCTCGACTCTGGAGCAGCAGGCAATTTCATCCAGCAGGCCACGGTGGACAAGTACCAGCTGCCTGTTACTCTACTCGAGAAGCCCCTAGTGATTGCCTCTGTGGATGGGAGACCCCTCTCTGATACCATCTCCTGGGTCACCAGACCGGTCGAACTGCGTATCGGTGCCCTGCACACCGAGAACATCACTCTCTACGTCCTTCCACACATGTCCCACCAGATCCTGCTGGGACTTCCCTGGTTGCGGACACACGAACCATCAGTCAGCTGGGGTACTGGCGAAATCACCCGATGGGGTTCTGCTTGTCATGAGAAGTGTCTGAAGTCCATACAACCTATCCGACGACCTCCGGTTCCAGAGAACCTACCGGAACTGCCCTCGGCCTATTGGTCCTTCGCAGACGTTTTTGACAAGAAGGAGTCTGAGGTACTTCCGCCACACCGTCCCTACGATTGTGCCATCGACCTGCTCCCAGGAACAACACCACCTCGAGGACGGATATATCCGTTGTCTCCGGCCGAAACCAGGGCCATGTCCACCTACATCACGGAAAGCCTGGCAAAGGGATTCATCCGGAGATCCTCCTCTCCTGCGGGAGCAGGCTTCTTCTTCGTGAAGAAGAAAGAGGGTGACCTACGCCCATGCATCGACTACCGTGGTCTAAATCAGATCACCGTCAAAAACAAGTACCCTCTGCCGCTCATCCCCGAATTGTTCGACCGGCTCAGAGGAGCCCGTGTGTTCACCAAGCTGGATCTTCGTGGTGCCTACAACCTAGTTCGTATCCGCTCTGGGGACGAATGGAAGACCGCGTTTAATACTCGCGATGGGCACTATGAATACTGCGTGATGCCCTTCGGCCTGTGTAACGCACCAGCAGTCTTCCAAGAATTGGTGAACGACATATTCCGGGACCTCCTCTACGTCTGTGTCGTAGTTTATCTGGATGACATCCTTATCTTCTCTCCGGACCTCCAGACCCATAGAGAGAACGTACAGCTGGTTCTGCAAAGACTGAGGGAGAATCGTCTTTACGCCAAATATGAGAAGTGCGTCTTTGAGCAGTCTTCTCTTCCTTTCCTGGGATACATCATCTCGGGCACTGGACTGCAGATGGATCCAAAGAAGGTCTCCTCCATACTCAACTGGCCTCCTCCTTCTGGACTGAAGGCAATCCAACGGTTCCTGGGATTCGCCAACTACTACCGCCAGTTTATCCCTCACTTCTCTGCCCTGACTGCTCCTCTCTCCGCTTTGACCAAAAAGGAGGCTAATCCAAAGGACTGGACACCTGCGGCCGACGCCGCGTTTTGCTCCCTGAAGCGAGCATTTGCCTCCGCTCCTGTACTCCACCGTCCGGAGTTAAACCGCCAGTTCACCTTGGAAGTGGATGCCTCCTCCTCGGGGGCTGGAGCAGTGCTCATGCAGAAATCCTCCTCCGGCAAGATGGTGACTTGCGGTTTCTTCTCCAAGAGCTTCTCCGCGCCGGAACGTAATTACACCATCGGTGACCGAGAACTATTGGCGGTCAAACTGGCTCTGGAGGAGTGGCGTTACCTCCTGGAAGGAGCAGTGTACCCCGTGATTATCTACACGGACCACAAGAACCTGGAATACCTGCGGTCCGCTCAGCGACTGAACCCACGGCAAGCCAGGTGGTCCTTATTCTTTGCCAGGTTTGACTTCCAGCTCCATTTCAGACCCGCGGACAAGAATGTACGCGCTGATGCCTTGTCTAGGTCTTTCGTGCCCATGGAGCAGGAGGGAGAGACTACCCAACCTATCATCCCTCCTAGCAAGATTATTCCGGTGGCCCCTGTCACTCTGGCCCAGATACCGCCCGGGAAGACCTATGTCTCTGAGACTGACAGGCAAAAAGTGTTACACTGGGGTCATGCCTCCAAAACAGCCGGTCATGCAGGCCAGAAGAGAACATGGGGTGCGATTGTACGCCATTACTGGTGGCCATCCCTTCGCACGGACGTCGCTGCTTATGTCTCTGCCTGCTCCTCTTGTGCCAGGAACAAGACGCCCAAACACCTGCCCTATGGCCGTCTTCTGCCTCTGCCAATACCCTCAGTTCCGTGGCAACACATAGCGATGGATTTTATTACGGACTTGCCATTATCCTCCGGACACACAGTCATATGGGTCGTGGTGGACCGGTTCTCCAAAATGGCTCACTTCGTCCCTATGGCCGGACTGCCCTCTGCTCAGGAACTCGCGGAAGCCTATATACATCACATCTTCCGCTTGCATGGCTTTCCATCCCACATCGTGTCCGACAGAGGAACTCAGTTCACCTCCCGCTTCTGGAGGGCGCTCTGCAAGCATCTGGGAGTGACTCTGGACTTTTCTTCTGCTTACCATCCTCAGTCTAATGGCCAAGTGGAGAGGGTCAATCAAATCTTGACATCCTTCTTACGTCACTATGTCAACGCCCATCACGACGACTGGTCCACGCTTCTGCCTTGGGCTGAATTCTCACATAACCACCATATCAGTGAGTCGTCCTCCAAATCTCCCTTCCATGTCGTTTACGGACTTCAGCCCTCCGTTCCATTGCCTATATCCCCTTCTTCGGATGTCCCTGCGGCTGATACTGTAGCCCGTGACTTCGCTACCATTTGGGACTCTGTCAAGGCGTCCCTTGGACGCGCTTCCCAGCGGATGAAGAAACACGCTGACAAGAGGCGTCTGGACCCTCCGTGTTTCTCTCCTGGTGACCTGGTCTGGCTCGCTTCCCAGTACATCAGATTGAAGATACCTTCCTACAAGCTGGGTCCTCGCTACATCGGGCCGTTTAAGGTCCTCAGCAAGATCAATGAGGTCTCCTACAAGCTACAGCTCCCGGCCACGATGAGGATTCCCAACTCTTTCCACGTCTCCCTGCTCAAGCCGGTCGTCCTTGGTCCCTTCTCCGCTGCTGCCAGTCCGGCTCCTCCACCTATTGCCGATGACGACATCTATGCGGTAAGGGATATCGTGGCCATGAAGACCGTTCGAGGTCGTCAGTTCTTCCTGGTGGACTGGGAGGGGTATGGTCCTGAGGATAGGTCCTGGGAGCACAGGGAGAACGTGGGCACTCCTCTGATCCGTGCCTTCATGTCCCGGTTGCGGGGAGGGGGGCGTGGGGGGGGGTACTGTCACGCTCCCCGGGTCCTTGGCTTCCCTCCCCGGGTCCTCTGCTCCGCTCCCCGGGTCCTCAGCCCCGCTCCCCGGCTCACCTGCCACGCTCCCCGCTCTCCAGCCTCCGGTCCCCATCCTTCCCAGGCCCCCTGGTCCCCGATCACGGCGCCCGACGGCTTCCCAGGCCCTGGCCGGCTCCCCTGCGTCCTCTTCTCAGCCTCCTTCCCTGGCTTCTGGCACCCGGGCTGCGCGCATGCGCATTAGGGCGCGCGCGCGGTCACTGACCCTTTCTTAAAGGGCCAGCGTCCATTAACAGGTAATGAGGCTAATCAGGTACAGGGTATAAAGGGGTGTATTGTCCAAGGGGGCGGGGCCTGATCTTCGTGTTCCCTAAGCTAGGAGTCAGGTCTCCTGGTGTTTCAGTGCATGTACTCACCTATCTCTCTTTGTAGAGCCGTGCTTGCCTCGCCATCCAGTCTGCCGCATCCTGAACCCCGAACGCTGTCCTTCTGCCATCCTGACAGTCCGCACCGTCTCGGATCCCTGCGGTGACCCGTCATCTTGCTCCCAAGGTTCCGGACCCCGCCTGACATCATCTCGGCTTCCGAACCTGAGCTGCGTCACCCGGACCACCACCCATAACTCCGTGGTCCCAGGGACTACTCCGCTATTCCCGTGTGCAAGGACTGTTCTGCTGTTTCTAGTGTTCCAGCTGCCGGACTCTTTCCTACCATCTAGGAGTTCGGTCCAGTGGATCCACCTCCTGGGCCTGCCCGTACACCTGGCCGTGACATATAGGTGTTAACAGTCATTGTAAAGGAGGAGGAAGAGGTGAGCTGTGGTATCATCTATTGTCAATGGTAGGTCCTGTGTTATCTACTGTATATTATGTGTTATCAGTCATTGTACAGGAGGAGGAGGTGAGCTGTGAGATCACCTTTTGTGAATGGTGAATCCTGTGTTATCTACTGTAAATAGAGGTTTTATCAGTCATTCTACAGGATGGGGAGGAGGTGAGCTGTGACATCACCTATTGTGAATGGTGGATCATGTGTTATCTATTGTACATAGAGGTATTATCAGTTATTGTACAGGAGGAGAAGGTGAGCTGTGACATCATTTATTGTGAATGGATGATCATGTGTTATCTACTGTATATAAAGGTGCTACCTGTGATTGTAATCCTGTCTGTGATGATAATGAGACTACTAAAACATCCTTTGAACACAACAGGAAGTGTGAGTCAAGTAAAACACCTAGTAGTCATTGTGAAAATTGCTAATTTTTGGACAGGGGGGTCTGTCCTTATTTATTAATGCACATGCTTTTTATCTGCAGATTGACCCTTTATCTGAAGATAAATAGCATTTCTCAAGGTGACTGACAGGCTCCCTTTAAATAATTGGTCAATCTTAGATGATTTTCCTTTAAAGGGCATTTCCAGAATCACAATCTATCCTCTATCCACAGGTTACCTACGCCTAATACCTGGGGGTCACAACAACGGCAGTGCCCTATTTGAATGGAGTAACAGCTTTATGAGTTTCCGATTATCCGAATTTTTTACATTCACACTTGCCAATATATCAATCCCACATTTTGGGATATTTTGAGCCTCAAAAATTCCACAACTGTCTCAGACATTTTTGGCTGGTTTCTCAATGCTGGAAAGGATGGCACCAATCGAAAATTTAAAGCTGAGTGTATCTACAGTTGAAACCAGAAGTTTCACTCCACTCTCTATGAAGACTCATCTGGAGCTTTTCCCTCCCTCTCTATAAAGACACATCTGCAGGTTTTTCCCTCCACTCTCTATAAAGACACATCTGCAGGTTTTTCCCTCCGCTCTCAATAAAGACACATCTGCAGGTTTTTCCCTTCGCTCTCTATAAAGACACATCTGCAGGTTTTTCCCTTCGCTCTCTATAAAGATACATCTGCAGGTTTTTCCCTTCGCTCTCTATAAAGACACAGCTGCAGGTTTTTCCCTCTGCTCTCTATACAGACACATCTGCAGGTTTTCCTCTCCGCTCTCTATAGAGACACATCTGCAGGTTTTTCCCTCCGCTTTCTATACAGACACATTTGCAGGTTTTTCCCTCCGCTCTCTATAAAGACACATCTGCAGGTTATTCCCTCCGCTCTCTATACAGACACATCTGCAGGTTTTTCTCACTATCTGACATGAAAACAGAATACATCTTTCCTGATTTAGGTCAATTAGGAACCAAAATTATTTCTATTTGCCAAATGCCAGAATAATGAGAGAGAGAATGTTTTAAGGTATTTTTATTACTTTCTGCAAAGTTTCAATACACTTTACTGTGCCTTTAAACAATATGGGACAGCCCGTATGATGATGTCATGTCTTTGGAAGCTTCTGATAGGTTTATTAGCAACATCTGCGTTAATTAGAGATACACCTGTGGATGTAATTTAATGCACATCTGAAACACACGGCTTCTTTATGTACCATCATGGGAAAGTAAAAAGAAATCAGCCAAGATCTCAGGAAGAGAATTGTGGACTTGCACAAGTCTGGTTCATTCTTGAATGCAATTTCCAGATACCTGAAGCTGCCTCGTTCATCTGTATAAACAATTATACACAAGTACAAACAAGATGGGAATATCCAGCTATCACACCGCTCAGGAAGGAGACGGGTTCTGTGTACCAGAGATGAACGTGCTTTGCTCAGATATGTTCAGATCAACCCAAGAACAAAAGCAAAAGACCTTGTGAAGATGCTGGCGGAAGCTGGTAAGATTGTGTCATTATTATCCACAGTGAAACGAGTACTGTATAAACATGGGATGAAAAGCCACTCTGCCAGGAAGAAGCCAATACTCAAAAAGAAACATAAAAAGGCCAGATTAATATTTGTAAATTCCCAAAAGAATAAAGACCTTAATTTTTGGAGACATGTCCTGTGGTCTGACGAAACTAAAATGGAACTTTTTGGCCATAATGACCATCTGTAACGTCCGGGTGGTGGAACCTCTGGGCCGTACACCGGTTTCCCTTGAGGAGGCAGCCAGGCAGGTCACCCCGCTAGAGGGTCTGGGTGCACGGTAGCCGAAGCACTGGTGGTAGTCAGACAGTCCGTAGGGGAGCAGGAAAGGTGGATGGAGTTCTGGACGGTGGTCCGGGTGACGAGGCTCAGAGTCCGAGGCCAGGTGGTAAGGTCAGGCGGGATCCGAGACTTGCTGAGCGATGGAACGGGTCACCAAGCGGAGCCAGAGACTGGAGACTGGCGGAGCTGCAGAGGTGGTGGCACATCCGCCGAAGTCACCGTCAGGGTACGGGAATGAGCGTGGTTCGGAGCGGCTGGCGTGGCAGGACAGGCTCTACGAGACAGGACAGGGTTAATGCAGGCAAGGTACAAGACAAAGCAATAGGGGACCTGAACACTAGCTTACTAAACACGTAGAACAGGCCCCGCCCACCAGGAAAGTGATTCTTAATATACCCTGTACCTGTCTATGTAATTTCCTGTTTCTCGGTGCTGGCCCTTTAAGAGAGGGTCAATGACCGCGTGCGCGCCCTAATGCGCATGCGCGAGGCCCGGGTGCCAGAAGCCAGAGGAGGGAGCGGTGAGGAGGAAGCAGAAGAGCCGGGCTGAGGCAGAGATGCCGACGGGCGCCGGGAGCGGGGACCGGGCTGCCTGGGGACCGCAGGCGATGGGACAGGAAGGCTATGGAGCGGGGGACCGGGAAGCCTGGCACGGGAGCGGGTAAGCAAGGCAGAGGGACCAGGGAGCATGGCAGGGGAGCCGGGGAGCGTGACACCATCATTATGTTTGGAGAAAAATCAAGAAACCTTGAAGCCTAAGAACACCATCCCAACTGTGAAACACGGTGGCGGTAGCATCATGTTGTGGGGTTGTATTGCTGTGGGAGGGACGGGTGCACTTCACAAAATAGATGGCATCATGAGGAAAGAAGATTATGTGGCAATACTGAAGCAACATCTCAAGACATCAGCCAGGAACTTAAAGCTTGGGCGGAAATGGATCTTCTAAATTGACAATGACCTGAAGCTACTGCCAAACTGGTTACAAAGTGGCTTAAGGATAGGAAAGTCAATGTTTTGGAGTGGCCATCACAAAACCCTGATCTCAATTCTATTGAAAACTTATGGGCAAAGCTGAAAAGTCCTGTGCGAGCGGCGACCTCCAAACATGGCTCAGATACACCAGATCTGTCAGGAGAAATGGGCTCAAATTCCTACAATTGTGAGAAGCTTCTGGAAGGATCCAAAACGTTTCCTCCAAGTCACACAGTGTAAGGGCAATGCCACCAAATACTAATGACATGGAGGAAACTTCACTGCAGAAAGGAATAAAAATGCCTGAAAACATTCTCTCTCTCATTATTCTGGCATTTGGCAAATATAAATAATTTTGGTTCCAAATTGACCTAAAACGGGAAAGATTTGTTCTAATTTCATGTCAGATAGTGAGAAAAACCTGCAGATGTGTCTATATAGAGAGCGGAGGGAATAACCTGCAGATGTGTCTTTATAGAGAGTGGAGGGAATAACCTGCAGATGTGTCTTTATAGAGAGCGGAGGGAAAACCCTGCAGATGTGTCTTTATACAGAGAGGAGGGAAAAACCTGCAGATGTGTCTTTATAGAGAGGGAAGGGAAAAACCTGCAGATGTGTCTTTATAGAGAGGGGAGGGAAAAACCTGCAGATGTGTCTTTATAGAGAGTGGAGGAAAAAACCTGCAGATGTGTCTTCATAGAGAGCAGAGGGAAAAACCTGCAGATGTGTCTTTATAGAGAGCGGAGGAAAAAACCTGCAGATGTGTCTTTATACAGAGAGGAGGGAAAAACCTGCAGATGTGTCTTTATAGAGAGGGGAGGGAAAAACCTGCAGATGTGTCTTTATAGAGAGTAGAGGAAAAAAACCTGCAGATGTGTCTTTATAGAGAGCGGAGGAAAAAACCTGCAGATGTGTATGTATAGAGAGCGGAGGGAAACGTCTGGTTTCAACTGTATGTATGTGTGTATATGTGTGTGTGTGTGTGTATATCCGCTAAAGGAATCTGCACCGTCACATTTACAATCAAAAAATTTTGCACAGATGCCTCATGTGACCCAGGGAACGTCATAGACTATGTTTTGAGGGGAAATGTTAACTCCGCGCTTTACAGTTATTTGTCCCAAAAAAAAACAAAAAATGCTTATTTACTGTTTGGATGTGTGAGGTAATGTAACACCTGCCTGGATCATCAGACTCAGGGGGGATGTAATGGATAGACTAGAGGGAAGCCACTCACCAAGCAGGACCCCCAGAACCCTGAAACCCTTTAACCCCTATACTGGGATTTGGAATTACACAGGGCCCTGGAGATCACTACCTGCGGAAGGCTGCAGTCCGATGAGAGTAGTCGTCAGGCAGGGTCAAACCAGGAATAGCAGAACAGGGACAGAATCGGCAGGCAAGGACGTAATCAGAAAACAGAGCAGAGGTCAAATCCGGATCGGGCAGCGAGGTACATAAACAGCAGGCAGGAGGGTAGTCAGAAAACACGCAGAAGTCAGCACACAGGAATCACAAAACAGAATAGGGTGGACCAGGAGCCAGGAAATCAGAACTATCTCTGGCAGTGGTCAGCAGACAGGAGGGGAATTAAGAAGGGTGTGGTGTCTTCCCATTGGCTGTAGCTGAACGCTGGCAACTTCAGCTGGAAGACACACGCCACCCACAGTCAACCAGCGGTACTGCAGATCCCAAGATAACCCAGCCCATTGGATGATCGGAGCCTGCGCCCACTAGTGCCGCTGGCATCGACTCCTCTCCCATCACCAGCACCATCCACGGCAGGAACACGGCGTCGCCTGGCGATCGGAGCAGAAGTCGCTGGAGCGGACTCCGGCAGTGACGTAACAGGTAATATGTTGGATGTGTTGAAAGTTCGCCTGGATATTTATCAGGTGGTGAATATCGTCCAAATCCAGCTCTGCTTCTATTTTGCTAGAGGCCATTAATAAGAGCTGTGATTGGTCGCTATAGGCAATGAAGGACAGTGTTAGTATAAGAAGCTTATGTGTGAGGAAATAGGATTTTGTTGGTGAGAGGGAGAGTGTGAGAGAGACAGAGAGAGGGAGAATGAGAGAGAGGAGGAGAGTGGGAGGAAGAGAGAGGGTCAGTGAGAGAAAGAGAGAGGAGAGTGGAAGAGTGGCAGAGAGGGAGAGTGGGATAGAGGGAGAGAGAAAGAGAGGGGGAGAGTGGCAGTGTGGGAGAGAGGGCGAGTGGGAGACAGAGAAAGAGGGGGTAGAGGGGGAGAGTGACAGAGTGTGAGAGTGTGTGAGAGAGAGAGAGGGAGAGTGGGAGAGAGAGAGTGGGAGAAAGGGAGAGTGTGAGACAGGGAGATTGTGAGAGTGGAAAGTGAGTGAGTGGGGGGTAGGAGAGAGACGGAAAGAGGGAGAGAGGGGAAGAGAGGAAGAGAGGGAGACAGAAAGTGGGGGAGAGAGGGAGAGAGAGGTTTGGGGGTATTCCAATCTTGTACAATAATGGAAGTTAAACCTTCATATATCTCGATAATGGCCGTTGTGCACCAGTTTGTGGAGAGGTGCTGTCCCTATTAGTGGGTCATATCCTCTGGTAGAGATCATAAAGTTATAAAACTAGAAGCCTCACATCGTTAACCCCCAATGTGTCGCTGGTATAATAACCCCTATCATCTCTGCCGGAGAGGTTCGTCCCGTGGAACTTTCTCTGATTAGTCTCCGTTTCCGAGTTTTTCCTCTCGGCTGTTGTATTGTTCGTTACTTCAGTTAACCTTTCTAATTATTGGCACATTTGCTTTCCCCCGAATGCTGGAGTTCAAGGTGCTAATGAGAAGAGCGATCATCATCTAATGAGAGTTCTCAGGAAAGTATCGTCATCAGGGTTTTGGCATCAAATGTATCATTTACTTCATTATTTTCTTGTTTTCAGTTTATTATTTCTTAGTTCTCAGTGCACATTAAGTCTGAATGTTTCCAAATTAGTATATTAGTTCTAAAATATTATTAAAGCACACAACAATCTCCGGGCTGCCGAAGAAGATTAACCCCAAAGCACCAGATCATATTGAGCTTTCAGGGTGAAAATATTTATTTATTTATTTAATTTTTGCTCATCAACACCTTCCAGAACTTTTTCATTTTTCTATTAACGACCTGTATGTGGACTTCACAGGTTGTACCGCGTATTTCTTAAAACTGTGTTATGTAAACTTCACCAATTCATTATTGCATTTGCGCCTTTTTTGGGTGTTTTTTACCTGTTTTAATTCATGCCTTATTGTTGTTTTAATTTCCACCTTTTTAAAGTCTATTTAATTTGTGTTCGCCTATTTTTTGTGGTTTTTTATTATTATTATTTTGTTGTTTGTTTGTTTTTTTCTTTTCGTTTTCTTTTCAACTTTCATTTCTTGCTTTTTTTAATGTTTTTATTTTGAATGCATGTCATTGGCGGCAAGGTTTGAAGATTCCAGATGTTTTCGGATGATTCATCATGTTATGACCTTTTAAAAAAAAAGTCACTAAAGTTGTACAAATCTGCTCCCATTCCCCCACCCGATGGAATGATTCATGTTCATCTGGAATCTAATATATATATATATATATATCTATATATATATATATATATATATATATATACAGTACAGACCAAACGTTTGGACACACCTTCTCATTCAAAGAGTTTTCTTTATTTTCATGACTCTGAAAATTGTAGATTCACATTGAAGGCATCAAAACTATGAATTAACTAACACATGTGGAATGAAATACTTAACAAAAAGTGTGAAACAACTGAAAATATGTCTAATATTCAAGGTTCTTCAAAGTAGTCACCTTTTGCTTTGATTACTGCTTTGCGCACTCTTGGCATTCTCTTGATGAGCTTCAAGAGGTAGTCACCGGAAACTTTTCACTTCACAGGTGCGCCCTGTCAGGTTTAGTAAGTGGGATTTCTTGCCTTATAAATGGGGTTGGGACCATCAGTTGTGTTGTGCAGAAGTCTGGTGGATACACAGCTGATAGTCCTACTGAATAGACTTTTAGAATTTGTATTATGGCAAGAAAAAAGCAGCTAAGTAAAGAAAAACGAGTGGTCATCCATCATTACTATAAGAAATGAAGGTTAGTCAGTCCGAAAAATTGGAAAAACTTTGAAAGTGTCCCCAAGTGCAGTGGAAAAACCATCAAACGCTACAAAGAAACTGGCTCACATGAGGACCGCCCCAGGAAAGGAAGACCAAGAGTCACCTCTGCTGCGGAGGATAAGTTTATCCGAGTCACCAGCCTCAGAAATCGCAGGTTAACAGCAGCTCAGATTAGAGACCAGGTCAATGCCACACAGAGTTCTAGCAGCAGACACATCTCTAGAACAACTGTTAAAAGGAGACTGTGCAGCAGGCCTTCATGGTAAAATAGCTGCTAGGAAACCACTGCTAAGGACAGACAACAAGCAGAAGAGACTTGTTTGGGCTAAAGAACACAAGGAATGGACATTAGAGCAGTGGAAATCTCTGCTTTGGTCTGATGAGTCCAAATTTGAGATCTTTGGATCCAACCACCGTGCCTTTGTGCGATGCAGAAAAGGTGAACGGATGGACTCTACATGGCTGGTTCCCACCGTGAAGCATGGAGGAGGAGGTGTGTTGGTGTGGGGGTGCTTTGCTGGTGACACTGTTGGGGATTTATTAAAAATTAAAGGCATACTAAACCAGCATGGCTACCATAGCATCTTGCAGCGGCGTGCTATTCCATCCGGTTTGCGTTTAGTTGGACCATCATTTACTTTTCAACAGGACAATGACCCCAAACACACCTCCAGGCTGTGTAAGGGCTATTTGACTAAGAAGGAGAGTGATGGGGTGCTACGCTAAGACTGTTGGAAGACCATTTCCGGTGACTACCTCTTGAAGCTCATCAAGAGAATGCCAAGAGTGTGCAAAGCAGTAATGAAAGAAAACGGTGGCTACTTTGAAGAACCTAAAATATAAGACATATTTTCAGTTGTTTCACACTTTTTTGTTAAGTATTTCATTCCACATGTGTTAATTCATAGTTTTGATGCCTTCAATGTGAATCTACAATTTTCAGAGTCATGGAAATAAAGAAAACTCTTTGAATGAGAAGGTGTGCCCAAACTTTTGGTCTATACTGTATGTGTTTGTATGTATGTGTATATGTGTGTGTGTGTGTGTGTGTGTGTGTGTGTGTATGTATGTGTGTATGTGCAGCTATTTTACCATGAAGGCCTGCTGCACAAAGTCTCCTCTTAACAGTTGTTCTAGAGATGTGTCTGCTGCTAGAACTCTGTGTGGCATTGACCTGGTCTCTAATCTGAGCTGCTGTTAACCTGCGATTTCTGAAGCTGGTGACTCGGATAAACTTATCCTCTGCAGCAGAGGTGACTCTTAGTCTTCCTTTCCTGGGTCGGTCCTCATGTGAGCCAGTTTCTTTGTAGCGTTTGATGGGTTTTGCCACTGCACTTGGGGACACTTTCAAAGTTTTCCCAATTTTTCGGACTGATTGACCTTCATTTTTTAAAGTAATGATGGCCACTTGTTTTTCTGTTACTTAGAATTTATATTATGGAAAGAAAAAAGCACCTAACAGTCTATTCAGTAGGACTATCAGCTGTGTATCCACCAGACTTCTGCACAACACAACTGATGCCCCAACCCCATTTATAAGGCAAGAAATCCCACTTATTAAACCTGACAGGGCACACCTGTGAAGTGAAAACCATTTCCGGTGACTACCTCTTGAAGCTCATCAAGAGAATGCCAACAGTGTGCAAAGCAGTAATCAAAGCAAAAGGTGGCTACTTTGAAGAACCTAGAATATAAGACATATTTTCAGTTGTTTCACACTTTTTTAAGTATTTCATTCCACATGTGTTAATTCACAGTTTTGATGCCTTCAGTGTGAGTCTAAAATTTTCAGAGCCATGAAAAGAAATAAAACTCTTTGAATGAGGTGTGTCCAAACTTTTGGTCTGTACTGTATGTTTGTATGTGTGTGCGTATGTATGTATGTGTGTGTATTTATGTGTGTGTATATGTATGTGTGTATGTATGTATATGTGTGTGTGTGTGTGTGTATATGTGTGTGTATATGTGTATGTGTGTATATGTATGTGTGTATGTATGTATATGTGTGTGTGTGTGTGTGTGTATATGTGTGTGTATATGTGTATGTATGTATGTGTGTATGTATGTTTGTGTATGTGTGTGTATGTCTGTATGTCTGTATATGTGTATATGTATGTGGGTGTATGTTTGTGTATGTATGTGGGTGTATGTATGTATGTATGTATGTATGTGTGTGTGTGTATGTGTGTGTGTGTGTGTGTGTGTGTGTGTGTGCATGTATGTACAGTACAGACCAAATGTTTGGATACACCGTCTCATCTCTAGAACAACTGTTAAGAGGAGACTTTGTGCAGCAGCGTTCATGGTAAAATAGCTGCTAGGAAACCACTGCTAAGGACAGGCAACAAGCAGAAGAGACTTGTTTGGGCTAAAGAACACAAGGAATGGACATTAGACCAGTGGAAATCTGTGCGTTGGTCTGATGAGTCTAAATTTGAGATCTTTGGATCCAACCACCGTGTCTTTGTAGAAAAGGTGAACGGATGGACTCTACATGGCTGGTTCCCACCGTGAAGCATGAAGGAGGAGGTGTGATGGTGTGGGGGGGCTTTGCTGGTGACACTGATGGGGATTTATTCAAAATTGAAGGCATACTGAACCAGCATGGCTACCACAGCATCGTGCAGCGGCCTGCTATTCCATCCGGTTTGCGTTTAGTTGGACCATCATTTATATTTCAACAGGACAATGACCCCAAACACACCTCCAGGCTGTGTAAGGGCTATTTGACTAAGAAGGAGAGTGATGGGGTGCTACGCTAAAGGGGGCTTTACACGCTACGATATCGTTAATGTTTTATCGTTGGGGTCACGTTGTTAGTGACACACATCCGGCGTCATTAACGATATCGCAGCGTGTGAGACTGACCAGCGACCTTAAGCGACCTCAAAAATGATGAAAATCGTTCACCATGGAGAGGTCGTCCCAAACTCAAAAATCGGTAATTGTTGTTTATCCAGGTGGTTCATCGCTCATGCGGCAGAACACATCGCTATGTGTGACACCGCAGGAGCAAGGAACGTCTCCTTAACTGCCGCCGGCCCCAATGCGGAAAGAAGGAGGTGGGCGGGATGTTACGTCCTGCTCATCTCCGCCCCTCCGCTTTGATTGGCCGGCCGCTTAGTGACGTTGCGGTGACGTCGCTGTGATGCCGAACGTCCCTCCCCCTTGAAGGAGGGATTGTTTGGCAGTCACAGCGACGACGCCGACCAGGTAAGTACATGTGACGCTGCCGTATCGATAATGTTCGCTACGGCAGCGATCACAAACAATCGCATGCGCGACGGGGGCGGGTACTTACATGCTCGATATCGCTAGAAATTGCTAGCAATATCGCTACCGTGTAAAGCCCCCTTAAGACTGTTGGAAAACCATTTCCGGTGACTACCTCTTGAAGCTCATCAAGAGAATGCCAAGAGTGTGCAAAGCAGTAATCAAAGCAAAAGGTGGGTACTTCGGAGAACCTAGAATATAAGACAGATTTTCAGTTGTTTCACACTTTTTTGTTAAGTATTTCACTCCACATGTGTTAATTCATAGTTTTGATGCCTTCAATGTGAATCTACAATTTTCAGAGTCCTGAAAATAAAGAAAACTCTTTGAATGAGAAGGTGTGTCCAAACTTTTGTTCTGTACTGTATGTGTGTTTGTGTGTGTGTGTGTGTGTTATCTTGTGTGTATGTATGTGTGTATGTATGTATGTGTGTATGTATGTATATTTATATGTACAGTATGTATGTATGTATGTATGTGTGTTTGTGTGTGTGTGTGTGTGTGTGTGATCTTGTCTGTTTGTGTGTGTGTATGTATGTGTGTATTTATGTATGTATGTATGTTTATATGTACAGTGTGTATGTATATATGTGTGTGTATGTAGTTACAGTTATTCGCTAGAAAACCTGCTTACATTAAAGTAAATGGAGCTGTGGTTGGTTGCTATAGGCAACAAAGGACATTCTTAGTATAAGAAGCTTATGTGTGAGGTAATATGATTTTGGAGGAGAGATGGATAGAGAGACAAAGACAGACAGAGATAGACAGACAGAGAGAGACAGAGAGAAACAGAGAGACAGACAGAGAGACAGACAGAGAGACAGACAGACAGACAGACATAGAGAGACAGAGAGACAGACAGACATAGAGAGACAAAGACAAACAGACAGAAAGACCATAGAGGAGAGAAAGACAGACAGACAAAGAGGGACCGACAGAGAGGGAGAGAGACAGTTACTGTCCCGGGCAGCGCTGGTTCCTACAGCTAGTATTCATATTGTTGTAGCTGTTCTGTTTTGTCACAAGTCAGCTTATGGGATCACCAGTGAGGTCCTCTGAATTAGGCCTCTTCAGACCTAATCAAGATCGAGCGCTCGGAGAAAAAAGACCAGCATCCATGTGGGCATGATCAATTTCTTCTGTTTATTTAACCAAAGTACAGTTTATTTATACCATTTACAGATCAATGTAAATAAATAAAAATAAAATAAATAAAAAAAATAAATAAATAAATAAATAAATAAATAAAAAAAAAAAATGTAAATAAAGCTTCTAGCTGGACTTTACAAGTTTGCTCATATGACCTTTAAGTTTTAGCAAAACAAAAATGTAGAGTCATGCATATGAGATAAGAAAAAGATAAGAAGAACATTTAGAGACAATAATAATCCTTGAGACTGTCTCTTATTCCGTAGGCTCCATGACTATAAACTACCATCAGATATACTTACTAATAACAATAAATCTTTAATGAAGAAATAGAGAAACTATTAACCCTTCTATATCAATTTCCCCCTTTTGTAAATGGTATAACCTCCACTACAGGGTCAGTAGGCGTACAAACAGGAGCTGCTGGCTCATGGGCCTAGTACCCATGAGGGGTCTTCCTACCACTTCACCCATCCACCCTCAGTGTGGACACCTACTCCCCGTCAGTAGAGGCCATTTGGGGTCCGTAGTAAACTACAGAGGGTTCAATGTTGGGACTCTTAGAACATACATTATTCATTAGTTTAGGTAATGCACATATCAATGTTTTTACAGCTATATAAAGCAGTAGACAGAATAACAATATTTGCATACAGGTTTGTATAATGCCAGAAACCCAACCTGCTATGCCCTTAAACCAATTGGCTGGATTCATAAAAGAAAATGTATTTCCCCACCAGGAGTCCTTGTTGGCATCGTGCTCTTTTAACCATTTATCCCTAAGTTCACTTGTTTTCTGTATATCTGCTCTAACCTGGAGGTTGCCTGCAGGGTCAATGTAATGGCAACAGGCAGGACCAATTATTTGACACATTCCGCCGTCTTTTGCTGTCACAAAGTCTAGCACTATAGTATGCTGGTTAGTGACTACAATTAATTGTTTTTGTATAGCATTGGTAGCATTTAGAATCTCAAGAACCCGAAAAATGTGATCATCCAGGTAGTCAGTGGACTCTACTAGCTTGTCCCACATTTGCATTAAGAAAGGGTGTATGAAAATAGCACTAAATACCTTATTTGCTTTTCCCATTTCTACTACATGAGGCCTACCATTTGGCCGGGGTTTATTATCTGCTGCTCGTTTATACAAGGTATGAATTGGGACAGCTGCTACATCTACTTTACTATGAGGAACTATGAAAGTGGCAGGTGTAAGTCTGGCAAGTGTGCAGACCCCTCTCATGTCAGGGCTCACCCACTTGTGAGCACGATTCCCACAAACCAAAAACACTCCCTCTGGGAAAATACAAAAGTGAGTTTGACTTTGTACACAATAAAGCAGATTCAGAAGCCCCTTCATGACTTTATGAGCACACCACGTATTGTTCATTTGTTTTCCGGTCATACCCGAGATACAGCTACCCCGCTCCCTCCTAAAAGTCCGTCTAATAAATGATGATGTACAGCCCTCAATACCCTTCTGATATACTGTCTCATTGTCCTTGGTTGAGTCATGTGTATGTATATAGAAACAGTTATTGTCTTTTCCACAATTTCCAACACCATTGTATTGAAGACTGAACCATAATCCATCATGGGGAATGGGGCCCGAATGAGGAATCTTAGTCTTTATTTTGGCAATTATGCCCTTGTCTGAATCGTATTCCATCCACCACGAGTATCCATCGGGTCGTGTGATATTTAGCTGGAACCAGGGTTTAGTGACCCATCCAACTATAGTCAATGTAGCAGATACATCACGAGGTACATCTTCTCCAAAAATCTAGATTGAGTCCAGGTTTCATTGTGTATACAGTCTGGTACCAATACCTCCTGTGGTTCCAGAGGTAAGGCTAAATAAGGCATAGTCTTTGAAGAAATAGGACTGTGTGTGCAGATCCAACAGTCTTTTGGCTTTTCTCCTTCCATGTCCTCAGTAAGAGAAATATGGTGGCGAATGAGTTTATTATCCCAGTCCGTATTTCAAATTTCGCTCAGTGTCTTTGTTGGGTGCAGCAACCCTGCTACACCTAGCAGGATAATTAGCAAAACTGTCATTCTGCCAGTGGAGTGACCTTTTTACAGTGACTGGCGTGGATCCAGGTGGGTTTTCCCTCAAGTTTCACTGAGGTGGATGTGTCGCGGGCGGGGAGGAGGGTGTCAGCACACCGCGCTCACCCCTTCTGCTCGGGTCCGGCAGCTGCTCAGTGGTGGCTCGAGCGGTGGGCCGGATCCCGGGGTTTCTCGAGCGGCACTCCTCGCCCGTGAGTGAAAAGGGGGGTTTTGGGATAATGTCCGTGACGCCACCCACGGTTGTGGTGATGTGTAGCACCACCGCTGCTCAATGCGGGGATCCCGGGGATGGTGATGGGGAGCAGCCAGGTGTTGTGTTGCCCCTCCGTGGGTAGGGGTTGGTGATCCCGGGGCCCGGTGATGGCTTGGGGGGTGCAGGGCTTGGTGGGCGCAGGGACGCGGGGACAGCGCTGTGCCTTGCGGCACTGTGGTACTCACTCAGCCTGAGACTTGGACACAGTTTGTACGGTAAACCAAACGGCTGGTAGGACGGTCCCACAGACGGCTGCTTTGCTTCCCCGGCAAGTGACGGTGATGTCCCTCTTCCTTGCACCTGTATGTACGGATGGTTGCGATGGGTCCCCACCGGTAACCCGCTCCCCGGCTTCAAGCTGGGCCGGAGGAGCACTACACTTTGCCCGCAGGCGCTGGCCCTCAGAGACTGGTGCCCTGGCGGTGGCGGTGCCTCTGTTGTACAGGTTGGGCTGTTGCCTTCAATCGGGACTTGGTTGTTGGGGGAATCTACGTCCCCTTCACTGACGGATTCGGCAAATTTGGCGACTCCTAGCCTTGCCGGGGTCCGAGAGGCCCCTGCCCTGGTGCTGACTGTCTTTCGGAACACTGCTCCAGACCACCGGGCACACAGCCAACGGGGTCCTTCCAGGAACTTCCAAACGGTCCCCCTCCGGACAGTCACCGCCGTCGCTGACCTTGCTGTACTGGCCCTACACAAAGCTGGGCTCTCAGGCTTTCCTTTCTTCTTGTCACCTCACTTGCTTTCCTCCTTTACCACTTCTCTCTCTTTACTTTCACTTAGGTGTTTACACTTGCCCTCCCTGGGCTAATCTGCCTGACACTTCCTGCCTCCAGAGCTGTGAGCTCCTTGGTGGGCGGAGCCAACCGCCTGGCCCACCCCCTGGTGTGCATCATCAGACTCCTGGAGGAAGGCAACAAGGATTTGTGGTTCAGCTTAGGTGTGCCTACCTGGGATGTGGGGTGTGGTGGTGTTGTGACCTGTGACCCCTGGCTTGCCCAGGGCGACACATTCCCCCTTAGCAAAATGCAGACCGTCCGCGGGCTGCCATCCTACACCGGTTTTATTTTTCTGTAAAAGGGGATAACAGGGTTAAACATCATAACATTTTCAATAAATTCTTCCCAAGACGGGAGGCACATTTTACTTTTAACGTTTCAACGGTATACGGTCACGGTTTCCGCTCTCTCCCTCCCAAGTAACCTGGCCCTGATGCTGCCCCTAAAACCCAGGCAGCACCCCTTGACCCACAGTCCAGCACACGGTACCCGAGCGGGATCTGTCCTTCCCTCCAGAGGGTAGCCACCGGTTCCTTTGGTGGCTGGGCCCTGGCCTGCTCTGCTCAGGGCCCTCCCTCCAACCTGCCTCTCCGGAGGCGGCCCGCGGAAACGGTAACGGTACCCAACATATTTACAAGCCACTAACGTTTGTGGTTGCCCTGCAAAGTTCACGGGCTTGTCCATGGATAGTTCCCATGCATTTTAAACGGTCCCCACGGGGACAACGGTGCCGGCTCCAGCCGGTTGCAAATCACACGGTGAATCAGGTGAACACTCGGTAATCATTTTCACTTATCATTCTCATTTTCAGTATAACTTTCAAATCTTTGTAAACAAGCAACAACACTCTTTTACATTTGCAGACCCCTTTTACTCATAGAACGGTCTCCCTGTACCTAAGTGGGGGTCTACCTAGGTTGGAACGGGTGGACCTTCGGAGCCCAGTGTCAGTGGTGCTAGACAGTGGGGTAGAGGGAACAATCGGTTCCTCCTCCCTGCTATAGTGTGGGGCAGGCGGAGGTGTAGGGGGGTTGGGTACAGGTTCATCCCTGGGCACTGGCACTGGTTCTGGCTCACGGTTAACCGCTTCCACTACTTCTTCATCCACGGGTTGTGGGAACAGTATCACTGGAAGTATCACCGCGCCGTTCTGTGTAGGCCAGTTTGCTGGGAAGTCACCCATCACAGTGTGGATTACCTCTGCCGCCTTTTCCACTGGTGGAGGAACCGGTACTTCAGCCTCTGCCTTCAACGCTGGGGGGCATTTCTTTAGATGGTCCCGGGAAACTGTGGCCAGGGTGCCCCCTTGGTCACGACTGATCTGGTAGGTCTTCCCATCTCCCCATTCTGTGGGTTGTATGACGTAAGGGACCTGCTCCCACTGATCATCCAGCTTGTGGGCTTTTCTCTTCCGTTTCAGCACCACATCTCCTGGCTGGAAAGGACCTGCGGGCGCCTTCTGATTGAACCGGTGCTCTTGCTGCTCTCGACTTCGACTGAGGTTTTTCTCCACATACTCCTGGATTTGCCGGTACTGTGCTCTCCTTCGAGTTTCCCACTCCGCCGTTGAAGGGAGTGCCTCCGGAGCTTCCAACCCCATCTCCAGGTCCACCGGCAGGCGGCCAGGCCGAGCCCTCATCAAATACGCTGGGGTGCATTTCGTTGAGCTGGACGGAATGTTATTGTACATGTCGACCAAGTCAGGTAGCTTTTCCGGCCATATGTTCCGTTCTTCCAGCGGTAACGTCTTGAGGAGTCCCAGGACCAAGTGGTTCATTTTCTCGCACATGCCGTTGGTTTGAGCGTGGTACGGGATGGTCCGAATCTTCTTGCAGCCGTACAACTGGCAGAATTCGTGAAACACTTCTGCTTCAAAAGCCGGGCCTTGGTCTGTCAGCACTTTCTCGGGGTACCCATGGGGTCGGCAGAAATAAGCCTGGAACGCTCGAGCAGCGGTTCGACCAGTTAGGTCCTTAACGGGGACTACCACCATAAATCTTGAATAGCCAATGCATAGGTGTACCCACTTCGGCTAGGGGTGAGCTTGACATGGTCCAGGGCGACCAGCTCCAGCTCCAGCTCCAGCGGCTGATGGGTAACGATGGGATGTAATGGTGCCCTCTGGCTAGTCTCGTCCTTTCTCCTCAGTGTACAAGGACCGCACTCTCGGCACCAGGCTTCCACCGATTCCCGCATCCCACTCCAATAGAACCGCTCCCTCAACAGCATCTCCAGCTTTTTCCACCCGAAGTGGCCAGCACCATCATGGTATGCCCGCAGGACAGTAGCGACCTCAGCTTGAGGAACGATCAACTGGCATATTTTCTCATGGGTTTTTGGGTTGATCAGCTCACGGCACAGCCTCCCTTGGTGTAGGTAGAGCCGTTTTCGCTCTTTCCACAAGCGTTGGGCTTCGGCTGAAGCGCTAGGGTCCATTCCCATGGCGCCTTGTTCCACCAGAGTCTTGACAAGGCGGACAGCCGGCGCTTGGTCCTGGGTGTCCTGCCACTCTTGACTGGGCCGCGGGTCCAGATCCACCCTTTGCTGACATACTTGTACCCTCTCAGTAGGCGGCTGGTGAAACGCAGGCAACTCAATCTCCTCGAG
Source organism: Anomaloglossus baeobatrachus (assembly GCF_048569485.1). Taxonomy (NCBI): domain Eukaryota; kingdom Metazoa; phylum Chordata; class Amphibia; order Anura; family Aromobatidae; genus Anomaloglossus; species Anomaloglossus baeobatrachus. The sequence goes on from NC_134358.1 coordinate 31,960,667, forward strand.
GTCGTCATCCTCACACCCCTCTTCTGACAAATGGGGCATCCGGGAGAGTGCATCTGCATTGATGTTGACACGACCAGCTCGGTACTTTATGGTGAAATCATAGTTGGCTAACCGGGCTACCCACCGCTGCTCCAGCGCGCCCAACTTGGCCGTGTTCAGGTGAGTCAGCGGATTGTTGTCCGTGAATGCGGTGAACTTTGCTGCCGCCAAATAGTGCCGGAACCGCTCCGTGATAGCCCACACCAACGCCAGTAGCTCGAGCTTGAAAGACCTATAGTTTTCAGGGTTCCTTTCGGTCGGCCGGAGTTTTCGGCTGGCGTAGGCAATCACCTTCTCCTTTCCATCCTGGACCTGGGAGAGGACCGCTCCTAGCCCCACGTTACTGGCGTCCGTGTGGAGGATGAATGGGCGCCCGTAGTCAGGGTACGCCAGGACCTCTTCTCCGGTCAAGGCTGCCTTCAACTGGCAAAAGGACTCCTCATGCTTGTCCTCCCACGACAGTGGGGCTCCAATGGGTCTACCACCTTTGGTCTGTCCCACGAGGAGATCTTGCATGGGGGCAGCCATCTTCGTGTACCCCTTTATAAAGCGCCGATAGTACCCCACCAGACCCAGAAACTGCCTTACTTCCTTCACTGTAGTGGGCCTCGGCCAGCTTTGGATGGCAGTGATCTTCTCAGGGTCGGGGGCGACACCATCCGCACTCACCACATGCCCTAGATATTGCACCCTGGGTTTCAGCAGGTGGCATTTTGAGGGCTTCAACTTCATCCCGTACTTGGCAAGGGACGCGAACACCTCGGCCAGGTGCTCCAGATGGGCTTCATACGTCTGGGAATAAACAATCACATCATCCAAATACAGCAGGACGGTCTCGAAGTTTAAATGTCCCAGACAGCACTCCATCAATCGTTGGAAGGTCCCGGGGGCATTGCACAGCCCAAACGGCATGCTATTGAATTCGCAGAGCCCCATCGGGGTGGTGAAGGCGGTCTTCTCCCGGTCCTCTGGGGCCACGGCCACCTGCCAGTATCCGCTGGTGAGGTCAAGGGTCGAGAAGTAGTTTGCAGTTCTTAGTGTAGCCAAGGATTCTTCAATACGAGGCAATGGATAGGCATCTTTATGGGTTATCTGGTTGATCTTCCGGTAGTCCACACACATCCGCATGGTACCATCCTTTTTCTTAACCAGTACCAACGGAGCGGCCCAGGGACTACAACTGTCCCGAATAACCCCTGCCTCCTTCATGTTCCTCAACATATCTTTGGCACACTGGTAATGTGCAGGGGGAATAGGTCTATACCTCTCTTTGATGGGGGGATGTTCACCCGTAGGAATGTGGTGTTGGACCCCCTTGATCTGCCCAAAGTCTAGGGGGTGCTTACTGAAAACCTGTTCGTACTCCTGCACCACCCTGTATACCCCTGCCCTGTGATGTGTAGGGGTATCATCAGTGCCTACATGTAGCTGTTGATGCCACTCCTTTGTCTCCCCCTGGGGTGGGGAAGTGCTGGTGGTAGGTGGGAGTGTGGATGGACTGGCTTCATGGATAGTGTGAGGGTCCAGGGTGAGCAGCTTGGCAATGGTGGCATACCGGGGGAGCCTGACTTCTTCCTCCCCACAGTTCAACACTCTCACAGGCACTCTCCCTTTCTTCACATCTACCACCCCTCGGGCGGCTACTATAGTGGGCCAGTGCTCGGAAGGCATGGGCTCCATCATCGCAGGGTAGTCACGCCCCTGAGGCCCTACTGCTGCCCTACACCAGATCATCATCTCACTCCTAGGGGGCACAGTCAATGGAGCAACATCCATCACTCGCACTCCACCAATCTCCCCTCTGGTTGAGCTTACATGCTGGCGGTACATCAGGGCGCGGATCTCACGCTGCACAGCCCTCTGCCGGCTCCCCGCCGCCGTGGCGGCTAGCTGTTGCAATAGGTTCAAAACATCAGCCATGCAGTGCTCCATCACATTGGTTCCCAGCACTATTTTCGGGTTATGATCACTAGGTTCATTCATGATCACAATCATACCCTGGTGTTGCAGTTCAGCTTGCCCCACTGTCATAGCCACTTGTTTATACCCCACCTGGGTCAATGGAAGTCCATTAGCGGCAATCAAATTTATACTATTGTCTGGAGGCGCTAGCTCGTCTGTGGCCCAATATCGCTGATACAACGTGTACGGTATGGTAGTTACCTGTGATCCAGTGTCCAAGAGAGCCATCACTGGTATGCCGTCCACAGCCACGGGGATGATAGGGCGGGCCCCCGACATATCGGTCTCGCCAGTCCGGGGGGCCACGGTGTTCTACTCCTGAGGATTGGCCCGGGGCCCCAGGGGTTGCTCGTTTAACGGGCACTGTCGGTAATAATGAATAATGGCCCGGCTTACGGCACTTGTAGCAGATTGGAGGTCTGCTCCGCGGGTTGTTAGCGCTTCTCCGCTGCATCCAGGGAACATCTTCGGGACTTTCAGCAAGCTGTATCTGTGCTGGAGGCTGAGATCTGGTCAGAGGTTGTAGCGCAGCAAGGATCTTGGCAAGGTCTCCATCCAGGCGACGGACCTGGGCTGCCAGTTCTTCCACTGTGCTGCTCGAGGCTGCAGGTATTAAGGAGGTTGGTTTGGCTGGGGCCGCCACAACGGGAGCTGTCTCGACGGGCCACGGGACGGGTTCCAGAACTTCAGCAGCTGGGGGCTGTAGTGCTTTGATAGCTCGCTCCTTTAACACAGCAAAGTCCACATCAGGGTGTTCCAGGGCCCACAGCCGGAGTTGTTTACGATCCTCAGGGGATCTCATCCCCTGCGCAAATTGCTCCACTAACATCTTGTTGCTATCCGCCTCATTAATAGAGTTCACCCGCTTCAGCGTGCGGAGGGCGGTCTGCAGTCGTAGAGCATAGTCCCGAATGCTATCCCCAGCTCGTTGCCGGCACTGGTAAAACTGCTTCCTCAGCTCAGCTTCAGTCCGGGTCTCGAAGGCAGTCTGTAGCTTCTCGAAGATGGTGGCTACAGAGAGCCGGTCCCCCTCGGCCCAGGTCTCCGCTTCCTGCTCCGCCGCACCGGTTAACTGGCCTAGCACTATCGCTGCACGTTGCTTATCAGTCAGGGGGTACAGCTCTAGCAACGGGTTAAGCTTTTTCCGGAAGGCCTGTAAGGCATCCGGTTTCCCGTCATACTGCGGTAGCCAGGCAGCTCCGGGCGCTTAGGACAAGGAAAACGGCATGACCTGAGCAAGCGCGGGGGCCGCGGCACCTCCCGCCGGTACGGCCGGGACCTGGGCAGGCCCATTCCCATCCGCGGGTGCCGCTGCGACTGCGACCACCGCTCCTCCAGCGGCTCCGTCGGGCGCAGACATCTTGTTTCCGTCCCCCTTAGCTCTTTCCGGCCCCTCCTCTCCCGGGGCGGGGTTTGGGCCTTCGCGCCTCTACTGCTCGAGAAGACGCTCGAGCGGGAACTTTTCGCGCCAAAGATGGCGGCTTCTGAAATTTTCCTGCCGGATACCTCCGGCGGTAACAAGGCGCACCTCTACCAGACGGCAGAGCGGTAAGATCCTGTTCGTGACGCCAAGTTGTCGCGGGCGGGGAGGAGGGTGTCAGCACACCGCGCTCACCCCTTCTGCTCGGGTCCGGCAGCTGCTCAGTGGTGGCTCGAGCGGTGGGCCGGATCCCGGGGTTTCTCGAGCGGCACTCCTCGCCCGTGAGTGAAAAGGGGGGTTTTGGGATAATGTCCGTGACGCCACCCACGGTTGTGGTGATGTGTAGCACCACCGCTGCTCAATGCGGGGATCCCGGGGATGGTGATGGGGAGCAGCCAGGTGTTGTGTTGCCCCTCCGTGGGTAGGGGTTGGTGATCCCGGGGCCCGGTGATGGCTTGGGGGGTGCAGGGCTTGGTGGGCGCAGGGACGCGGGGACAGCGCTGTGCCTTGCGGCACTGTGGTACTCACTCAGCCTGAGACTTGGACACAGTTTGTACGGTAAACCAAACGGCTGGTAGGACGGTCCCACAGACGGCTGCTTTGCTTCCCCGGCAAGTGACGGTGATGTCCCTCTTCCTTGCACCTGTATGTACGGATGGTTGCGATGGGTCCCCACCGGTAACCCGCTCCCCGGCTTCAAGCTGGGCCGGAGGAGCACTACACTTTGCCCGCAGGCGCTGGCCCTCAGAGACTGGTGCCCTGGCGGTGGCGGTGCCTCTGTTGTACAGGTTGGGCTGTTGCCTTCAATCGGGACTTGGTTGTTGGGGGAATCTACGTCCCCTTCACTGACGGATTTGGCAAATTTGGCGACTCCTAGCCTTGCCGGGGTCCGAGAGGCCCCTGCCCTGGTGCTGACTGTCTTTCGGAACACTGCTCCAGACCACCGGGCACACAGCCAACGGGGTCCTTCCAGGAACTTCCAAACGGTCCCCCTCCGGACAGTCACCGCCGTCGCTGACCTTGCTGTACTGGCCCTACACAAAGCTGGGCTCTCAGGCTTTCCTTTCTTCTTGTCACCTCACTTGCTTTCCTCCTTTACCACTTCTCTCTCTTTACTTTCACTTAGGTGTTTACACTTGCCCTCCCTGGGCTAATCTGCCTGACACTTCCTGCCTCCAGAGCTGTGAGCTCCTTGGTGGGCGGAGCCAACCGCCTGGCCCACCCCCTGGTGTGCATCATCAGACTCCTGGAGGAAGGCAACAAGGATTTGTGGTTCAGCTTAGGTGTGCCTACCTGGGATGTGGGGTGTGGTGGTGTTGTGACCTGTGACCCCTGGCTTGCCCAGGGCGACACAGATGTGGTCAGCTGGACTTGGAATGGGCCATCAAAGCGTGGATCTAGGCTCCTTCTCACATGTCTGCGCACGACCACCCGATCACCTGGATTCAGCTGATGCACATCTGCACTTGCATTGGGATCTGGAATGGATGAAAAGACATGTTTATGCACCACATTAAGTCTTTCCTGTAAGGCCTGGACGTAGGCTGTCATAGTGCCGTGTTGCATCTGTAACACTTGTGGAAAGTAGAGACCTGTTTTTGGGGCACTACCAAAAAGGACTTCAAAAGGAGACAAGCCTGTCTTTCTATTTGGAGTGTGTCTGACTGAAAAGAGTGCCAGGGATAAGCACTCTACCCAATTCTTTCCTGTCTCTGCCATGGCCTTTAGAATTTTTAGTTTAAGTGTCCCGTTTAATCTCTCTACTTTTCCACTGCTCTGTGGATGATAAGGGGTTTGGAATGCCTGCTCTATTCCCAGAGCCTGCATAATGTCCCTCATTATTTCTCCAGTGAAGTGTGTACCCCTGTCACTTTCTATGGCTTCTGGGATGCCATACCGACAGACTAGTTCCTTCATCAGTTTTTCTGCACTTGTTTTAGCATTTGCACATTTTACTGGATAGGCCTCAACCCATCCTGAGAAGAGATCTACACATACCAGGACGTATTCATACACTCCTAACTTGGGTAGTTGTATGTAGTCTATTTGCAGTCGTTGAAACGGGTAGAGCGGTCTGGGTGTTGCTTTCTTAGGGACTTTTACTGTTTTACCTGGGTTGTGTTGTGCGCAGATAATGCAGGATTGTACGTGTTTAGAGGCTACGTAACTGAAGCCAGGAGCGATCCAGAAGGCATTCACCTGGTTACACATGTGACTTTTTGAGGCATGAGTGGGGCCATGTGTTGCTTGTGCCATCATAGGGAACAGGGACCTTGGTAAACACAACTTATCCCTACTTTCCCATACTCCATTAGAGTTCAGCCCAGCTCCCATTTTCTCCCAGTGTTCCTTCTCTGTTTGGGCAGCCTGATGCTGGAGGGATTTCAGGACATCCAGACTCACTGTGGCTGGGACTTGCTGGCTCCCTGCCACTATCCTCTGATCCCTAGGCCTCTTTGCCGCTGCTTTCGCAGCCGCATCTGCCCTTCTATTGTCCGCTACCTCCAGTGAGTCACCTTTTGTGTGTGCTTTCACCTTAATGATGCCAACCTGGACTGGTAACATTAGTGCCTCCATTAACCGTTTTACCAATTCTGCATTTTTAATAGGCTTACCAGCTGACGTAAGAAAAGCTCTACTTCTCCAGATAGGGCCAAAATCATGACAGATCCCAAATCCATACTTTGAGTCTGAATAAACATTAATTTTCCTACCTGATCCCGCTCTACACGCCTCAATGAGCGCTGTTAGCTCCGCCTCCTGCGCGGACATGTGCGGCGGGAGTGGTTCAGCTCGGATTACCTCATGCGAGGATACTACTGCATATCCAGTGTAGAATCTCCCATCCAGGTGGTATCTGGAGCCATCTACAAAAAACTCAAAATCTGCATTAGTAATAGGTGTATCATAGACATGTGGAAAACCTGCTGTCTCCTGACTCATCAGCTCTATGCAGCCATGCTCGTGCGTCATGTCAAAGTATTAATCCTAACTTACTACCATTGTCACCAATTCCCCCTTTTCTGAATCTACTGGCAAAAGGGTGGCTGGATTCAGAACATTACACCTCTTGAGGGTGACATACTCAGGAATTAGAAGGAGAAGGGCACATTCAAGTCTGAGCTGTCTGGCCATAGACAGGTGTTTCGGTTGGACTTGCACAAGTATAGCATGGATGTCATGCGGGGAGTAAATTGTTAAGGAAAATGTCAATGTGATCTCGCAAGCTTTCCCTAGCAGTACTGCAGCAGCCGCTACAGCACGGACACACGTGGGTGACCCTCTGACAACTGGGTCCAATCACGCTGAGTAGTAAGCTATTGGTCTCTGTTGTCACCATGTTTCTGTGTGAGGACGGCTGTCGCATGCCCTCCCTGTTCTGTGCAAAACAAGAAAAATGGTTGATCGTAATTTGGAATACCCAGGGCCGGGGCAGATACAATGAGTAGTTTAAGGGAATGAAAGGAATCAATAGCTTCCTGAGTGAGGTCAAAGGGGTCAGATGACAGACAATCATAGAGGGGTTGCATCATTTGCGAGGCAGACCTTACCCAAGGCCTGCAATATGACACTAAGCCCAAAAAGGTGCGCAGTTGCCGGTGGGACCTGGGTAAGGAGAGATTTTGGACTGCTTGTTTTCTCTCCTCAGTCAGGTGTCTCGTACCTTCAGAGATACAGTGACCCAAAAAGGTTACCTTTTGCTTACAGTACTGTAATTATTCACGTGAAACTTTGCAACCATTCTCTGCCAGAAAACACAGCAAAGAAATTGTGGCTTCCTTGCAGGACGTCTGGTCTGGACAGCAAAAGGTCATCCACGTACTGCAATAGCGTAACCTGTGGATGAGGCGGTTGCCACTGCTCCAGAATTCCTGCCATAGCTGTAGAATAAATGGTAGGTGAATTCATTCCTCCTTGCGGGAGGACTGTCCACATGTACTGTTTCCCCTCATGTGTGAAGGCAAAAAGATACTGACAGTCAGGGTGTAGAGGCACAGAGAAAAATGCATTTGCCAAATCAATTACTGTAAAACATTTGGAGGTCCCTGGGATTTGTGACAGTAAGGTATGTGGGTTTGGAACAATTGGTGTTACACTCTCAGTGACAGCATTGACAGCTCTCAAATCATGCACCATTCTGTATGTATCAGGGAATAACAGCCCTGAAATCATGCACCATTCTGTACGTTCAGGGGAACCTTTGGGCCCTTTTTTCTTGATTGGATACAAGGGAGTGTTACAGGGGGGAGGACCTTTGTACTAGAGCCCCTACTTCCACGTATTCTCTTATATCTCTGGTCAGGGCCATTGATTTGGCTGGGCTTAAGGGATACTGTTTTAAACAAGGAGGAGTGGAGCCTTCTTTTAATTTTATCATGACTGGGGGAATAGGAAGCCGACCAACATCAGTTTTTCCCTTTGCCCATACAATGTCTGGAACTTGTTGCATTGCTATGTCTTCACTAGTTCTGGTATCGGACACTCTCGCAGATTTGGACATGTACACCATTGCTGCAATCTTGCACAAGTGTTTGTCAGAGAGGGGACTTGTGACTGTAATACCTTCTGGGGTGTATTGTATGGTAGCCTGGATAGCACTTAACACATCAGCCCCCAGCAAATTCATAGGAGTATTTTCACTAACAATAAGCTTTGTGAGAATTTCCTGGCTATCTTGTAATCTCAGCTTCATCTGTTTTGTCAAGGGAGTTTCAGACACCAATCCCTCCACCCCGACACACTCCACAGTCTCGTCACTCACCAATCCCTCCACCCCGACACACTCCACAGTCTCGTCACTCACCAATCCCTCCACCCCAACACACTCCACAGTCTCGTCACTCACCAATCCCTCCACCCCAACACACTCCACAGTCTCGTCACTCACCAATCCCTCCACCCCGACACACTCCACAGTCTCGTCACTCACCAATCCCTCCACCCCAACACACTCCACAGTCTCGTCAGTAATCATATCTGGCTTTATCAGGTCTCTATGTACCACAGTGCCGGCTGCCCCAGTGTCAATTAAAAATTCTGCCTCTTTCCCCCCTGGCATGGTTATGGTCGTAAGTAAGGTGGGACCAGGTCCTGAGGGAGCGAAAACAGGGTACACATTTGTCACTGGGTTGCCAGTTTCCTAGGTCAGAGGCAAGGGAGGAGGGAAATCAGTCTGCTCACTCTCCTTTTTGGAGTTTTTGCACTGTCTGGCATAATGTCCATTCTGTCCACAATTCCAGCACTGTACGGTCGCTAGGTCACCTGGTGCCCCCCTCCTCTGTTTCCACTGTCTTCCTTGTGCTCTAGCATACATAACTGGTCGCTTGCATTTTGTCAGTTCAACCCCCTTAGCTACTTGCAGAAGGTCTGTTGGGTCTATGTTTCTCCACTCTCCACTCAGGTCTGGCTGTCTGTACTGCTTCTCGTAAAAACTTATTCATACCGTCAATGAATGCATTCACCAATATTTTGATATCAAGGTCGTTTCTTGCACTGTACCCCATGTCTGTCCACTTCAGCTGTAACCTCCCAAAGTACGTCTCTATACTCTCCCCTTTTTGCTGTGTCACGTCAGTCATCAGTACAGACTGCTCTGTTTGTTTCTTTGTAGCCCATCCTTTCAATGCCTCACAGTACGTCATTCCAGACCACTCAGACTGAACATCCATGACCCATGATTGCTCCTTCATCATATCAGTATGTGATTTAATTATGTGTCCCAGCACGTCACCTGCCTTTGCAGTCACCAAACTCTCGAGGTCTGCCCAAGTGCATTTATAAGTCACCTGTATTGTCTGTATTTGCCTGTAAAATGGGAAAGGTTGGTTTTCAGGGTCAGGTAACTGTTTCAACATAGCTAGCTGGTCAGAGGGGCTCCAGGGGTAATATTCCTGTGTCTGTCTGATTCTTGTGACCTTCCTCGGTCGGGATGTATCTGATTTTTTTGTACTGGTCCCAGGGCGTTCTTTCCTTTCCTCACCGTCAGCTTCCTCCCCAAAGCTCAATTCCTTCACTACCTCTGTCTCAGTGTCAGCGTCCTCTGTCATCACATGTGACCTGGTTCGAACAGGATTTAGTGCAATCTGCTTAGGGCGAGTAACATTACACGTAGCACAAGTACCTCTCCAGTCTGGGTTTTTTTGACTACAATGTTTACAAGTCCATTCATCTGGTCTGGGTTTCTGCTTATGTGAAGGGGGGGCGGTAGCAGTCACAATTCCTGCTTTTGGTGCATTAAAACATTCATAATACACCTTATCTCCCACTGTGGTCTCTTTGTATCCACAATGCTGCACCTCTTCAGCCACACGACACCATTTATTTACTTGTTGCTCTACCCTCTTATCTTTTATCCAACCTCTCTTTTCTTCCCTGAATCTGTGCCATTTCTCAACATCCAAACATCCGTACTCTGGCATGTCTGCCTTTTTGAGTATCGGTCTGACATTTTTCACTGCTTCTTTGCCTTCTCTTTCTTGCACTATCTGTTTGGCTGTTTTGGATCCTGCTGGAGCCCCACGCTGCACACTGAACAAGTTGCCCATGGCTTCAACTTATTCCCACACAGCCCACCTTTCTGCAAATGCCCTCTCAGTGTCCCTGAACCTTGTTAACAGGCCACACTTCTTCTGGCAAGTCAGAATGAGCTCTCAAGTGGTAGCAGGAAGGCTAAATCAGCATTCACTCTCACCTGCTACACTTGTAGGGTGTATTGGGAAGGGTTAAAAAACACCTCTCACCCAATAGACCAGATGACTAAAGCAGGAAGGACCAGGTGTGATAGTCCTCTCACCTGCTAGACCACCTCCATGTAAGTGGGAAGGCCACAATGCTCTCTAACCCACTTCAAACCTGATGTGCAGTTGGGTACTGTCACGGCCAGGTGTACGGGCAGGCCCAGGAGGTGGATCCACTGGACCGAACTCCTAGATGGTAGGAAAGAGTCCGGCAGCTGGAACACTAGAAACAGCAGAACAGTCCTTGCACACGGGAATAGCGGAGAAGTCCCTGGGACCACGGAGTTATGGGTGGTAGTCCGGGTGACGCAGCTCAGGTTCGGAAGCCGAGATGATGTCAGGCGGGGTCCGGAACCTTGGGAGCAAGATGACGGGTCACCGCAGGGATCCGAGATGGTGCGGACTGTCAGGATGGCAGAAGGACAGCGTTCGGGGTTCAGGATACGGCAGACTGGATGGCGAGGCAAGCACGGCTCTACAAAGAGAGATAGGTGAGTACATGCACTGAAACACCAGGAGACCTGACTCCTAGCTTAGGGAACACGAAGATCAGGCCCCGCCCCCTTGGACAATACACCCCTTTATACCCTGTACCTGATTAGCCTCATTACCTGTTAATGGACGCTGGCCCTTTAAGAAAGGGTCAGTGACCGCGCGCGCGCCCTAATGCGCATGCGCGCAGCCCGGGTGCCAGAAGCCAGGGAAGGAGGCTGAGAAGGGGACGCAGGGGAGCCGGCCAGGGCCTGGGAAGCCGTCGGGCGCCGCGATCGGGGACCAGGGGGCCTGGGAAGGACGGGGACCGGAGGCTGGAGAGCGGGGAGCGTGGCAGGTGAGCCGGGGAGCGGGGCTGAGGACCCGGGGAGCGGAGCAGAGGACCCGGGGAGGGAAGCCAAGGACCCGGGGAGCGTGACAGTACCCCCCCCCCCCCACGCCCCCCTCCCCGCAACCGGGACATGAAGGCACGGATCAGAGGAGTGCCCACGTTCTCCCTGGGCTCCCAGGACCTATCCTCAGGACCATACCCCTCCCAGTCCACCAGGAAGAACTGACGACCTCGAACGGTCTTCATGGCCACGATATCCCTTACCGCATAGATGTCGTCATCGGCAATAGGTGGAGGAGCCGGACAGGCAGCAGCGGAGAAGGGACCAAGGACGACCGGCTTGAGCAGGGAGACGTGGAAAGAGTTGGGAATCCTCATCGTGGCCGGGAGCTGTAGCTTGTAGGAGACCTCATTGATCTTGCTGAGGACCTTAAACGGCCCGATGTAGCGAGGACCCAGCTTGTAGGAAGGTATCTTCAATCGGATGTACTGGGAAGCAAGCCAGACCAGGTCACCAGGAGAGAAACACGGAGGGTCCAGACGCCTCTTGTCAGCGTGTTTCTTCATCCGCTGGGAAGCGCGTCCAAGGGACGCCTTGACAGAGTCCCAAATGGTAGCGAAGTCACGGGCTACAGTATCAGCCGCAGGGACATCCGAAGAAGGGGATATAGGCAATGGAACGGAGGGCTGAAGTCCGTAAACGACATGGAAGGGAGATTTGGAGGACGACTCACTGATATGGTGGTTATGTGAGAATTCAGCCCAAGGCAGAAGCGTGGACCAGTCGTCGTGATGGGCGTTGACATAGTGACGTAAGAAGGATGTCAAGATTTGATTGACCCTCTCCACTTGGCCATTAGACTGAGGATGGTAAGCAGAAGAAAAGTCCAGAGTCACTCCCAGATGCTTGCAGAGCGCCCTCCAGAAGCGGGAGGTGAACTGAGTTCCTCTGTCGGACACGATGTGGGATGGAAAGCCATGCAAGCGGAAGATGTGATGTATATAGGCTTCCGCGAGTTCCTGAGCAGAGGGCAGTCCGGCCATAGGGACGAAGTGAGCCATTTTGGAGAACCGGTCCACCACGACCCATATGACTGTGTGTCCGGAGGATAATGGCAAGTCCGTAATAAAATCCATCGCTATGTGTTGCCACGGAACTGAGGGTATAGGCAGAGGCAGAAGACGGCCATAGGGCAGGTGTTTGGGCGTCTTGTTCCTGGCACAAGAGAAGCAGGCAGAGACATAAGCAGCGACGTCCGTGCGAAGGGATGGCCACCAGTAATGGCGTACAATCGCACCCCATGTTCTCTTCTGGCCTGCATGACCGGCTGTTTTGGAGGCATGACCCCAGTGTAACACTTTTTGCCTGTCAGTCTCAGAGACATAGGTCTTCCCGGGCGGTATCTGGGCCAGAGTGACAGGGGCCACCGGAATAATCTTGCTAGGAGGGATGATAGGTTGGGTAGTCTCTTCCTCCTGCTCCATGGGCACGAAAGACCTAGACAAGGCATCAGCGCGTACATTCTTGTCCGCGGGTCTGAAATGGAGCTGGAAGTCAAACCTGGCAAAGAATAAGGACCACCTGGCTTGCCGTGGGTTCAGTCGCTGAGCGGACCGCAGGTATTCCAGGTTCTTGTGGTCCGTGTAGATAATCACGGGGTACACTGCTCCTTCCAGGAGGTAGCGCCACTCCTCCAGAGCCAGTTTGACCGCCAATAGTTCTCGGTCACCGATGGTGTAATTACGTTCCGGCGCTGAGAAGCTCTTGGAGAAGAAACCGCAAGTCACCATCTTGCCGGAGGAGGATTTCTGCATGAGCACTGCTCCAGCCCCCGAGGAGGAGGCATCCACTTCCAAGGTGAACTGGCGGTTTAACTCCGGACGGTGGAGTACAGGAGCGGAGGCAAATGCTCGCTTCAGGGAGCAAAACGCGGCGTCGGCCGCAGGTGACCAGTCCTTTGGATTAGCCTCCTTTTTGGTCAAAGCGGAGAGAGGAGCAGTCAGGGCAGAGAAGTGAGGGATAAACTGGCGGTAGTAGTTGGCGAATCCCAGGAACCGTTGGATTGCCTTCAGTCCAGAAGGAGGAGGCCAGTTGAGTATGGAGGAGACCTTCTTTGGATCCATCTGCAGTCCAGTGCCCGAGATGATGTATCCCAGGAAAGGGAGAGAAGACTGCTCAAAGACGCACTTCTCATATTTGGCGTAAAGACGATTCTCCCTCAGTCTTTGCAGAACCAGCTGTACGTTCTCTCTATGGGTCTGGAGGTCCGGAGAGAAGATAAGGATGTCATCCAGATAAACTACGACACAGACGTAGAGGAGGTCCCGGAATATGTCGTTCACCAATTCTTGGAAGACTGCTGGTGCGTTACACAGGCCGAAGGGCATCACGCAGTATTCATAGTGCCCATCGCGAGTATTAAACGCGGTCTTCCATTCGTCCCCAGAGCGGATACGAACTAGGTTGTAGGCACCCCGAAGATCCAGCTTGGTGAACACACGGGCTCCTCTGAGCCGGTCGAACAATTCGGGGATGAGCGGCAGAGGGTACTTGTTTTTGACGGTGATCTGATTTAGACCCCGGTAGTCGATGCATGGGCGTAGGTCACCCTCTTTCTTCTTCACGAAGAAGAAGCCTGCTCCCGCAGGAGAGGAGGATCTCCGGATGAATCCTTTTGCCAGGCTCTCTGTGATGTAGGTAGACATGGCCCTGGTTTCGGCCGGAGACAATGGATATATCCGTCCTCGAGGTGGTGTTGTTCCTGGGAGCAGGTCGATGGCACAATCGTAGGGACGGTGTGGCGGAAGTACCTCAGACTCCTTCTTGTCAAAAACGTCTGCGAAGGACCAATAGGCCGAGGGCAGTTCCGGTAGGTTCTCTGGAACCGGAGGTCGTCGGATAGGTTGTATGGACTTCAGACACTTCTCATGACAAGCAGAACCCCATCGGGTGATTTCGCCAGTACCCCAGCTGACTGATGGTTCGTGTGTCCGCAACCAGGGAAGTCCCAGCAGGATCTGGTGGGACATGTGTGGAAGGACGTAGAGAGTGATGTTCTCGGTGTGCAGGGCACCGATACGCAGTTCGACCGGTCTGGTGACCCAGGAGATGGTATCAGAGAGGGGTCTCCCATCCACAGAGGCAATCACTAGGGGCTTCTCGAGTAGAGTAACAGGCAGCTGGTACTTGTCCACCGTGGCCTGCTGGATGAAATTGCCTGCTGCTCCAGAGTCGAGGTATGCCTCAGCCGTGAAGCGCGTCTCTCCCGTTGACACTTGCACAGTCCACATAACCGGGTCTGAGAGAGTCCCAGCACCTAGGGTGGCCTCTCCTACCAACCCTAGGCTTTGGAGTTTCCCGGCCTTTCCGGACAGGAGCGTAGGAGGTGAGTGTCCTCTCCGCAGTAAAAGCAGAGGCCCTTGGCGAGCCGCTCTGCTCGACGTTGTTCAGATTGCCGTACTCGGTCGATCTGCATGGGCTCGTGGACGGGAATCCCAGCTGTTGATGACTGCGATACGGAGGACTTCTGTGGAGGGGGGAATGTCGTACCGGACGTCTCTCCCGAAACAGCTCTTTGGAGCGCTCCTGAAAACGAATGTCCACTCGAGTTGCTAGGGCAATCAGGGCATCTAGGGTGGAGGGCACGTCACGACCCGCCAACTCATCTTTGATGCGACTCGAGAGTCCTTCCCAGAAGGCGGCTGTTAGGGCCTCATTATTCCACCCGAGTTCAGAAGCCAACGTGCGGAAACGGATGGCGTATTGGCCCACCGTCAGTGTTCCTTGACGTAAGCGGAGGAGGGATGAAGCAGACGCAGAGGCGCGTCCCGGCTCGTCAAAGGTGCTGCGGAAGGCCTGCAGGAACTCTTGAAGATTCTTGGTCATAGGGTCCTCCTTCTCCCACAACGGGTTCATCCACGCCAGTGCCTCGCCCTCCAGGTGAGACATGATGAAGGCGACCTTGGCTTGGTCGGAGGCAAACAGATGTGGCAGCTGCGTGAAGTGGAGGGAGCATTGGTTTATAAACCCCCTGCAAGTCTTGGGATCTCCGGCGTACCGGGGTGGTGAGGCCAAACGCAGTCTGGAAGCATCCGAAGAAGCGGCCACGGGAGCGGGGGACGTGGCTTGACTAGTGGCGGCTTGGGATGTTGTAGACGTGACTGCCGCTTGTAGCATGGTCAGGCGGGTGTCCACGGAAGTCATGAAGTTCAGCATGCGGGTCTGGACTTCACGCTGGCGTTGGAGTTCCTCTTGCAAGGCCGCTAGTGCTGCAGCGGGATCCATGGCCTGATCTTACTGTCACGGCCAGGTGTACGGGCAGGCCCAGGAGGTGGATCCACTGGACCGAACTCCTAGATGGTAGGAAAGAGTCCGGCAGCTGGAACACTAGAAACAGCAGAACAGTCCTTGCACACGGGAATAGCGGAGAAGTCCCTGGGACCACGGAGTTATGGGTGGTAGTCCGGGTGACGCAGCTCAGGTTCGGAAGCCGAGATGATGTCAGGCGGGGTCCGGAACCTTGGGAGCAAGATGACGGGTCACCGCAGGGATCCGAGATGGTGCGGACTGTCAGGATGGCAGAAGGACAGCGTTCGGGGTTCAGGATACGGCAGACTGGATGGCGAGGCAAGCACGGCTCTACAAAGAGAGATAGGTGAGTACATGCACTGAAACACCAGGAGACCTGACTCCTAGCTTAGGGAACACGAAGATCAGGCCCCGCCCCCTTGGACAATACACCCCTTTATACCCTGTACCTGATTAGCCTCATTACCTGTTAATGGACGCTGGCCCTTTAAGAAAGGGTCAGTGACCGCGCGCGCGCCCTAATGGGCATGCGCGCAGCCCGGGTGCCAGAAGCCAGGGAAGGAGGCTGAGAAGGGGACGCAGGGAAGCCGGCCAGGGCCTGGGAAGCCGTCGGGCGCCGCGATCGGGGACCAGGGGGCCTGGGAAGGACGGGGACCGGAGGCTGGAGAGCGGGGAGCGTGGCAGGTGAGCCGGGGAGTGGGGCTGAGGACCCGGGGAGCGGAGCAGAGGACCCGGGGAGGGAAGCCAAGGACCCGGGGAGCGTGACAGGTACTTCATGCTGGTCCTTTACAAAGTATTCCGGCAACGAACGTAAACTAGAATTAAAACAATCCTCAGAGCTGACTTCTCACAGAGGGCAGAAAATCGCGCAGCTGTTCACTTGACCCCTCCCAACAGAATGGCAGCAGCGCACAGTTTGTTTAGCAAGAGTGTTATCTCAAAAAGAATTCTTCGTCCAGATTCAGTTTTTCCAAAACATCCCTAATACCCACTGGTATAATACACAATCCCAGCAGAAAATTGAGACTACTTATATACCTTCACAGCACTTGATTCTAGAAACATATGTAACAATACACCTTCCAAGGGTCAGTGAACCTCACATGTAAATAAAATTATCTAAACCGCTCTTGACACTGATGGGAAAAAATACATATGTCAGGTATCCACTCAAATACTCTATATGGCTATGCCCTGTGACATGTCACAACCGGAACATCTTTTCACAGTCCACAGTATGACCTATAACCATTAGACTTATACATACATATTATTTCACCAAGTCTCTTATCTCAATTTCTCATCACTTTGTTATTCCGAGGCTTCTCATCAATATACAACAACCTATTGCCTGCCTACTTTATCTAGGCATTAATATGAAACCGCTTATGAACACATATCCCTAGACCAGTGTATTGCCCATCAAAGATGCAAAGATGGCCAAAGCAAAACACAAAACACAGCAACACAGCAAATGTAATTATACAGAGACTGTCCCAAATTCCGTGCTATGCAATCTATGCAATCAGTTAATGGACGGACAACAGATTATCTTATTACTCTATATTTCAACTCTCATTCAGACATGCATGAAAAAAACAATACTCACTGGTGATGCCAGAGTTCTTGAACCGTGTGTACAGCCTTAACCAGAATATTCGGGAAATCAGAGAGAGTGAAATAAAGTGTAAGAATAAAGCTTCTCACCTTGCTGCAGCTGAAATTTCACTGTCTCAAGAGTCCCCAAAACTTCTTCCGAATAGGCTGGTTGGCCACGGCCCCACGTTGGGCGCCAAAAACTGTTGTAGCTGTTCTGTTTTGTCACAAGTCAGCTTATGGGATCACCAGTGAGGTCCTCTGAATTAGGCCTCTTCAGACCTAATCAAGATCGAGCGCTCGGAGAAAAAAGACCTGCATCCATGTGGGCATGATCAATTTCTTCTGTTTATTTAACCAAAGTACAGTTTATTTATACCATTTACAGATCAATGTGATATTGCAAAATAAAGCTTCTAGCTGGACTTTACAAGTTTGCTCATATGACCTTTAAGTTTTAGCAAAACAAAAATGTAGAGTCATGCATATGAGATAAGAAGAAGATAAGAAGAACATTTAGAGACAATAATAATCCTTGGGACTGTCTCTTATTCCGTAGGCTCCATGACTATAAACTACCATCAGATATACTTACTAATAACAATAAATCTTTAATGAAGAAATAGAGAAACTATTAACCCTTCTATATCAATATATAACTCAAAATTATATAAAATTACATCTTATCCCACAAAAAACATAACTCTACTTTTCATTTTCTTTCCCTTGTTGAAGTACATTATATAGAAAAGTAAATCCTGCCATTGAAAACTGCAGCTCATTCTATTAGAATGCAAAAAATAAGTTATATCTTTTAGAAGAAGGTAAGAAAGACGTTTACTCCATCAGGAGGGTTTGGAGGAATTTTCCTGCAGACTGTTACATATTAGATGATTTTTTTATGTTGCATTTATGGGTTACTGCAGTTTTCACCTTGGCCACTAGATGTCAGCACAACTGGTTACAGTCTACAATGCTAAGAAAGCGTTTTCCAGCCTGCAGCAAAACTAAATCTTATCCCCTTGTAGGCAGAGAACCTGTCACAAGAAGCCTCGTCAGTGTGAATTATTAACCTTGGCCGTCATATAGGGATTTTCAGCTCCAGACCTCTAATCCTAGGAGCTATTGTCAGAGCATATTGTATGTATTCTTCTATGCACCTGTATGCATTACCTCCCCGATGGGTCATTGTAGTGACAGGCGTGTAATGCTGCGTCTTCACTTGCAGTGGTCTTCCCAGGGGGGACCACACACTGCAGAGGTCACAGGGCTGGGGGGTTCTCCTGTCAGTGCTCAGACCATACACCACACACAGCATCACATTGCTCTGCATGGCTGTTGTTCCAGAGGGAAGCCTCTTCTAAAGATGATGCACAAGAAAGCCGCAAAATTTTGTGGAAGATAAGCAGACTAAGGTCATGGATTACTGAAGTCATATCCTGGGGTCTGATGAGAACAAGATAAACTTATTTGGTTCAGATGGTGTCGAGCATGTGTGGTGGCACAAGGTGAGGAGAACAAAGGCAAGTGTGTCCTGCCTACAGTCAGGTATGGTGGTGGAGGGTCATGGTTTGGGGCATGAGTGCTGTAGAATGTGGGGAGCTACAGTTGATTGAAGGAACTATTAATGCCTACATGTACTGTGACATACTGAAGCAAAGCATGATCCCCTCCCTTCATATTCCAACATGATAACGACCCCAAACACCTCCAAGACGACCACTGCCTCGCTAAAGAAACTGAGGGTAAAGGTGCTGGACCGGCCGAGCGTCTCCAGACCTAAACCCTATGGAGCATCTGTGGGGCCTCTTCAAGCGGAAGGTGGAGGAGCACAAGGTCTCTAACATCCGCCAGCTCCGGGATGTCACCATGGAGGATGGAAGCTCCTGTGAAGCTCTAGTGACCTCCATGCCCAAGAGAGTTAAAGCAGTGCTGGAAAATAATGGTGGCAGCACAAAATGTTCACATTTTGGGAACAGTATGTCCATTTTCACTCATGGGGTGTACTTACTTTTGTTGTTGGCAGCAGTTTAGTCACTAAAGTGAACCTGTCATCAATTTTTTTTTAGTTATAAACTAACAATAGCACCTTCAGCAGTGCCGATGCTCCATTCTATAAAGGTGCATGTTATCCCTGACACCCCCTGTACACCCCACAAATACATTTTGAAAATCTCCCGCATTGTATGGCAATCCTTGGGTCCGATGCGATGGGCGTCCTTGGTTGCGGCTCCTGTTCCTCCTTTTTGTGCTAATCGCCGTCATCTGCTGATGGTTGACGTGGATAACGCCTCCTGCAACATCCACAAAGCTAGGCTTAACCTCGTGCCTGCGCAGTGATATTGCCGGCTTGCGCAGGCGCACTGCTCTCTGCCCTACTGCGAGTAGAGCTGAATACATATGTGCCTGCACAGAGAATTTGCCACTACGCTCATGTACAACTATATATTCGGCATTTCCTGCAGTAGGGCAGGGCGAAGTGTGCTTGTATGCCGCCCCCACGTCAGCAGTCAGGCTGCTCGGATCCGGATCCGCAGTGGCTCGAGGGGTTTCCGGACTCGGGGGTCGCGCGGACACTCAAATAAAAGGGGCGTATATGTACGGGGGGATTGTTGTGGATACTTCGTGACGCCACCCACGGTGTGTGGTAAGATGGAGTACCACCGCTGCTATTGTAGAGCACCCGGGGCGGTGGAGTGGCAGCTAGATGTTGGACCCCTCCGTGGGTAGGGGTGGCTGCCCCGAGACTCATTGTCCAGGACACGGGGAATCATGTAGGCCGGAGGTGGCGCGCCGGTCCAGACCGGGGGATGTTGGCGTACTCACTGGTTGAATAATTGCACACAAGTCTGCTGGTAAACCAAGGTGTCAGTGGCCGGCTGCCGCATCCGGGTGTACTCGGGTCCCACACCCGGCTGGTTTACCGATAACCCTTCCTCCGGCACTCTGTAACTTTCTCAATTCTGGACAACCTCGTATGGAACGGGGAAGTCCGCTCCCGGTATGTTCTGGTTGGGAGACGTGCCCGCGAAAACTGACCCTTGGGATCTCAGTGGGTGTTTGCGGATACCCTATCCCCCGCGGTGGGCTGCCGTTTCGCTCTATCTGGGTTAACACTTTTGAACAAAGTCTGGAACTTTGCTCCCGGCCTGGTTAATTAGAGAAGGGGCTTGCAACCGTCTTCTATCTAGGGTCCAGGTACCCCACCTGTGCACGGTCTCCGGACCGGATCTCCGTTGTCGGTACCGGCGGGCTCCAACCCTGTCCCGGTCCACTCTGGATCTCCCGCGACAGGACTCTACATAGGTGCGTATGCTCAAAACGGTGAAGTCATCCACATCACCGGGCAAAATCTCGCACCTGCACAGAATTTACCATTTTGCTCATGCACAACTATGTATTCGGCACTGCCTGCAGTAGGGCAGAGTGACGTGTGCCTGAGCGAGCTGGGAATGTCTCTGCATAGGCGCAAGATTTTGCTCGGCATCATGGATGGCGAAGGAGGAGTCATCCATATCAATCATCAGTGGAGGACGATGATCAGCGTGGAGACGAGGAAACTAAGGAGGACGCCCATCAAACCAGACCCAAGGATAATGCACAAGTCGTTGTATGGTAATCCTTAGGTCCGGTCTGATGGGCGTCCTTGGTTGAGGCTCCTCTTCCTCCTCTATATGCTGATCGCCGTCCTCTGTTAATAATTGACGTGGATAACGCCTCTTGCATCATCCACATACCTAGGCTAAATCTCGCGCCTGTGCAGTCACATTGCCGCATTGCGCAGACACACTTCTCTCTGCCTTACTGCGGGCAGAACCGAATACATAAGTGCGCATATGCAAAACAGCAAAGTCATTCACATCGTCGGGCAAAATCTCGCGCCTGTACAGAGAATTTGTGGTTTCGCTCATGCGCAACTATGTATTTGCCACTGCCCGCAGTAGGGCAGAGCCTGCGTGAGCCAGTAATGTGTGGCGCCCTGGACTAGCCAGGTCGTCACAGGTACTACAACACACACCCCCACCCCGAGACAGGCACATCAGCCAGACACAAAATCCTTGTTGCCTCCCTCCAGGGGCTGATGTCCACACCAGGTGGGGTGGAGCCAGGCGGTTGGCCCCACCCACTGAGGAGTTCACAGTCCTGGAGGCGGGAAAAGGAAGTCAGATCAGCTAGGGAAGTACAAGTGAGAGGAGTGAAGTGGTGGTGAAGGAGAAAAGAGGAGTAAACTGACCGTGTCCGGGTGTGTGGCCCGGGCACTAAGAGCAAGGTTGGCAGACGGTGGTGGCCATCTGCAGGAGAGGCAAATCAAGGCGGAACCGTAGGACCGGGGTCGGGCGGTGGCCCGCCGGTACCGAACCGGGGAGCGAAGTGAAGCCAGCACACACCAGCAGGGCCTGCAGACCCCGACCAGGCTTGGAGTCGCCGTTAAGAGGTCAAATCCGTCAGTGACCGGAACCCCAGGGGTTTCCTAACATCCAAGACCCGATAGAAGGCAACCGTCCGACCAGTAGAAGGAAATACAGATACCGCCACAGCTAGAGTTCCAAGGGCCAGAGCCTGCGGGCAAAATGGGTCCTCCGACACATATACACGCTGGGGAGCGGGTTACCATTGGGAAGCCATCGGGACCGAACATACACAAAGGTGCAGGGAAAGGCAGCCACCACCAACCATCCGGGAGAAACCACAGCAGCCGGCTGCGGGACCCGTCCATCCAGCCGTTTGGTTTACCAGAGACTTTGCGTACATTTGGGGCTGAGTGGGTACAACCGTGCCATCCGGCACCGCGCTGCGCAGTCCAGGCGACCCTGCACCTTGCCAGCCCTGCCTCCCCGTCACCTCACCGGACCCCGGGACCACCAACCCCTACCCACGGAGGGGGAAAACAACATCCCAGTTGCTCCCTACCATCGCTCCCGGGATCCCCGTCACCAGCAGCGGTGGTGTCCAACCTCACCACAACCCGTGGGTGGCGTCACGGACTAAAATCCCCGAAACCAACCACCCCTTTCACTCACGGGCGAGGAGCGCCGCTCGAGTCCCCGGATCCGGCCCACCACTCAAGCCACCGAGCAGCCATCGCAGCAGCGCCGGACCCGAGCGTTAGCGAGCGCAGCGCAGTGGCGTCCTCCCCACCCGCGACAAATGTCTCTGCGCAGGTGCGAGATTTTGCCCAACTATGTGAATGACTTTGCTGTTTTGCGCATGCGCACCTATGTCTAGTTACTGACATTTTAGATTGTGCTGCCGAATCCGAGGCCCCTGAGGAGCTGAGAGGTTCACTCCTGTCACATATCAGATCACCTGGATGCTCCCTTACCGGAAGGTATAGTCTTGCCCCTTTGACACTGGAACTCCGCTGTCATGATCCAGGACTGCAAATTCTCTGCTCCAGAGTTTCACAGACCTGGCCTGGTCACATCAGGAGTTAACTCCCATCAGCCTTGTTTCGGTTTCAGGAGACACTATATCTGGTCTCTGCACTTGCATTTGTGATGCCCTAGCGCCGCCAGGTGGTCACACAGTGTAAGCCCCCACACAACACCTTCCCTCACAGGGTGAAACCTTGCCAACCAAATCCTAGTCCCCCCTCCCCAGGGTGGGAAAGGCACACCAGTGGGTGGGCCCAGGCGGATGGAGAACGCCCACCTAGTGGTCTAGAGAACCCGGCGCGGGAAAACAGTCAGTTGGGTTGGAATTCAGTTGGAGTTCAGTTTAGTGGAAGTTGGAGTGAAGTGAGGAGAAGAGTTGAGAGGAGCAGGAGGAGAAAGTCTGAAGCTCAAGTTCAGAGAGCAGAGGCGTCGGGGTTGGAGCCCCGGCGCATTTGCTAGGTGGCAGACGGTGGTCCATGTCTGTCAGGAGATGAGAAGACGTCAGCCGGAGATCCGAGGTGGACCGGGGCAGGGTTGGAGCCCGCCGGTACCGACACCGGAGACCTGAGCCGGAAACCGTGCACAGAGGAAGTACTTGGACCCTGAAGCCAGGACTGGAACCAACGGCCTAGTTAATTAACCAATTGAGGGCAGGATTATAGGTCCTGTCCCAACCAAAGTCCCAAAAGCAGACAACCACCCACCTAGAGGGATAGGGCTTCCGCCATGGCCCGGTAGATCCCACGGGTCAGCATCAGCAGGCACCGCTCCCAACAGAAGTACCGGGAGCGGACTCCTGTGTTCCACACCGGGAAGTACACCACATCACAACACAGTGCAGAGGAAAGTGACACATACCATCACCCTGGGTGAGGGACCAGAGTACACCCGGCCATGGCGGCCGGCCACCAGCACCTTGGTTAACCATTGGACTTGTCTGATTTATTTAATCGTGAGTAAACTGAGACTCCCTGGTCTGACCAGGCGCACCGGCCCCTGCCGTCACCGTCCCCTGCACCGAGTCACCAGACCCCGGGGCAACCATCCCTACCCACGGAAGGGTTAACAACCAGCTGCCACACCATCGCCCCCGGGTGCCCCACAGCAGCAGCGGTGGTGCGACACTTCACCACACACCGTGGGTGGCGTCACAGACTGCATACGGCAACTCCCGTACAAATACGTCCCCTTTTCATTTGAAGCGTCCGCGCGACCCCCTGGTCAGGAGAATCCCTCGAGCCACACTGTGGATCCAGATCCGAGCAGCTCGGCTGCTACTGACGTGGGGGCGGCACACATTCCTGTGTTGGTTATAGTTTTGCTCTGCAGCCTGTGACTGGCTCTGGTGAGATTTCCTGTTTGATCTGACTCCTTGTTACCATGCCCTGACCTGTACCCTCCTCTGATCGTCCGTCTATCCCAGTCCCTGACTTCCCGCTCTTGTCTGTTGTTTGTGTTTCCCTCTGCATTCCTGATCTCCCGGCTTCTTACTCGGTTCTGTTTTCTGTCTTGATTTTTATTTACCGTTTACAGTGACTTGACTCTCCTGGCTAGACCCTGACTTTTTGACTACTCTATTGCCCCCTGGTGGTTTGCCTGTTAACTGTCTGCTGAAGTTACTTTGACTCTCCTTCACTACTCTGCTGCCACCTAGTGGGGAATACATTGTACCATGTCTCACTTGCCCTTTGTACAGCGTGACACCCACATTCCGTACAGAGCCAGGGGAGGGGATGTCTTTAACCTGGACCCCCCCAGGGTCACCCCTGGCCACATAGTCCTGAATCTCTATTAGACTCGACCTGCAGAATATAGGCAGATCCTCTCCCATCAGCGGTGGAGAGGCTGTAAATGTCTCATCTCATCACACTCTGGTAATGACGGCGGAGGCTCCAGACGACATCCTCCAAGAGCCGAGATGGTGCGAGAAGGGAGAACACATTAAAATACAAATTAACATTGTAAATGCTCCACAGCGAGAAGGTGTCGTGTGAGTAAATTACCGGCCTGTCACATGTCACCGCCACCATCCTGACGAAAAGTGTGACAGCTTTCTCCGGCTTTTTGTTTTTTCAGATTCCAACAAATAAAAGAGTTTAATGTGACAAATCACTGACATGGCGGAAGAATTCATCAATGCTAATCAGTGTAACGAGCGATCAGTCATTAATGATAGCATTACTGAACTGCAGCAATAATATCCCCCGTGACAGAAAAGATGCCTGGACTAGAGATGAGCGAACCGATCGCAGTTCGGCTCGAGGTCGGTTCGCCGAACGGGTGTCCCGTTCGAGTTCGGCTCGTCGAACGTTCGACGAACCAAACTCGAACCTATAGGCTATAATGGGAGGCAATCACAAACACATAAAAATGCATTATAAATGTACACAAACAGTTAATAAACATTGCCATAACACTTACCGGTCCCCGCGATCCCTTCTGCACTCTGTCTCCTGCCGCTATTCCATCCGATGATCGCTGAATCCTCCCGGTGACCGGCACTGCCAGCAGAGATGCAGGACCTATCGTGACGTCAAAATAGCCATGTGACCAGTCACGTGGCTAGTTTCTCATTGGCTACAGACTGGTCACATGACTATGACGTGTCATGTAGGACCTGCGAGTGCATCTCTCCGGTACACGGTGCACATATGTGTATCGCCGTGTACCGGCGACATGCTCGAGCACACGGTCGACTCCCCGTTCCGTTAGGGACCGGCTGACACAGCCGGTCATTAACGGAGATCACCGTTGCCATAGCAACGCAGTTAGCGGTGACGTCACCGCTAACCGCAGCTCCGAGAGCACCGTTGCTATGGTAACGCGTCTGTCAGCGTTACCGCTGTTACCGCTGACAGCCAGCACTGATCACTCACGGAGTGAAGGCTGCACGCTGCTTCCCGATTGTAGTGAGGATTGTAGTGAGGATGAGGTTCCCCAGCCCCAAGTGATGAGCTGGTGAACCTCATCCTCACTACAATCGTCACTACTACTACACTAGAAAGAAAGAAGACAGAAGAGCAGGATCGTGGAGGGCTGACAGGGGGTAATAAAGATGGAGTCTCTAATGTGTCTGTGTATTTATTTCTATTAAAGTATTTTTTCTCTGTGTGGTGTTTTTTTTTAACCCTTTATTGGAGATTCTTAATGGCCGGGTCAAACGTGCCTGACATTAAGAATCTCTGGCTTAATACTGGCTAGTAAAACAAAGCCAGTATTAACTCATGATTACCCAACAAGCCACCCGGCTCCAGGGCTGTTGGAAGAGTTGGATACAGCGCCAGATGATGGCGCTTCTATGAGAGCGCCATTTTCTGGGACGGCTGCGGACTAATAAGGGAAGCCCTTTTTTTATTATTTCATGAATTTCATGAAATAATTAGAAAACAAATGACGTAGGCTTCGCCCCATTTTTGTGTCCAGCCAGGTACAACTAGGCAGCTGGGGATTGGAATCCGCAGCACAGGTTGGCCTGAGCTTTCTGGGCCCCACTGCTGCGAATTGCAGTCTGCAGCCGCCTCAGAAAATGGCATTTTCATAGAAGCGCCATCTTCTGGCGCTGTATCCAACTCTTCCAGCACCTGCCTGCTATACCTGGCTAGCATACAAAAATATGGCGAAGCTCACGTCCTTTTTTTGTAGTTTTTTGGCAAAAAAAATAAAAAATGCTTCCCTGGATTTTCCATTGCCAGTGAAGGTAACACCAAGCAGTGAGGGTTAGCAGCCAGTAGCTGCTTGGATTACCCTTAGCTAGCAATACAAAAAATGCAGCGGGAGCCCATATATATTTTTTTTAATTATTTATTTAAATAACTAAAAATAAAATGGGCTTCCCTGTATTTTGATTGCTGGACATCACAGTGCTGTAAAAATAAATCTTTAAAAAAATGACGTAGCGCTCCGCGGTATTTTTGATTCTCAGCGCAGATAAAGCAGACAGCTATGGGTTGCCACCCCCATCTGCCTGCCGTTACCTTGGTTGGCAATCAAAATACAGGGAAGCCCATTAATTTTTTCTATTTAAAAAATAGTTAAAAAAAAAAATGACGTTGGGTCCCCCCATTTTTGATAGCCAGCTAGGGTAAAGCAGACGGCTGTAGCCTGAAAACCACAGCTGGCAGCTTTACCGTGGTTGGGGATCCAATGTGGAGGTCCCGTCAGGCTCTTTTTTATAATTATTTTATAAATATTAATAATTCCACAATAAAAGTAGGGTCCCCCCCAAATTGGATCACCAGCCAAGGTAAAGCGGACAGCTGTGGTCTGGTATTCTCAGGGTGGGAAGGTCCATAGTTATTGGGCCTTCACAGCCTAAAAATAGCAGGCCGCAGGCACCCCAGACGTGGCGCATCCACTAGATGCGCCAATCCTGGCGCTTCACCCCAGCTCATCCCGTGCCCTGGTGCAGTGGCAAACGGGGTAATAAATCGGGTTGATACTAGCTGTAAAGTCACCTGAGATCAAGCCCAGCAGTTTGTGATGTCATGGCGTCTATTAGATACCCAACATCATAAACTGTCAGTACTAACAAAAAAAAAAAAATCGACAAAAGAAATTTATTTGAAAAAACAGTCCCCAAAACATTTCCTCTTTCACCAATTTATTGTAAGAAAAAAAATAAAGGGGTCCCACGACGACTCTGGACCGTCTAGAATATGGGGGGGAGACACTCAGGGAACGTATCCCCCATTTTCTAGGAGTGCGGACCCTTCATGTGAGGAGTGTGGGTGCAATGAATCTGCACTCACTCTCCCCGGGTCCACAGCAGCAGAGTCCATGTCGTAATGGTTGCTACCAAAGCTGCAATGCCCTGCTCATGAGGTAAGGGCATGCCTAATCAGGAGAACTACTGTAGAGGAAGCTCTGCTCACTGGTATATAGGTGCTCAGAGGTAATAATAGATAAAATTAGTGAGTAACCTCGGCACTCTAAATCTCCCAGACTAAGTCAGTAAGTCACAACGGATAGTAATGCAAAACCACTCTTTATTGGTCCGTATTAACAAAAAAAAAATTTTCATAAGCATATATGTTTTTGTCCAAAACAAGTTACAAATGACGTTTCGGCCTGAGCCTTCGTCAGATTGGACTTATCTGCATGTAATCATGAAAAATGACAATAATCAGTATCACATAAGAGTGAGAGAACAATAACATAAACTCGAACAATGTAGAGGTACAATTGGGATGCAGCAAAAAAATTGCAACACAGCAAGAAATGAAACACATGATACAAATGTCATAATACAGTACAAGGACAATATAGTAATGACAAATATGGGGTCAGAGTAGACTTAGACAGCTCTGGTACGAAAGAGATGTCAATCATAAAGTAACATGTGCAGTAGGTGTAGAGCTACAGTATGCATGGCAGAGCTAATGGGCAGACCGACCATAGAAAAAGAACGGAGAAAAAGTGGAGAAAAAAATGGAGAAAAAGAACGGAGAAAAAGTGGAGAAAAAGTGGATAAAAAGTGGAGAAAAAGTGGAGAAAAAGTGGAGAAAAAATAGAGAATAAAATGGAGAAAAAGTGGAGAAAAAGTGGAGAAAAAATGGAGAAAAAGTGGAGAAAAAGTGGAGAAAAAGTGGATAAAAAGTGGAGAAAAAGTGGAGAAAAAGTGGAGAAAAAGTGGAGAAAAAGTGGAGAGAAAGTGGAGAAAAAATGGAGAATAAGTGGAGAAAAAGTGGAGAAAAAGTGGAGAAAAAAATGGATAAAAAGTGAAGAAAAAAATGGAGAAAAAGTGGAGAAAAAGTGGAGAAAAAGTGGAGAAAAAAATGGATAAAAAGTGGATAAAAAGTGGATAAAAAGTGGATAAAAAATGGAGAAAAAATGGAGAAACAGTGGAGAAAAAGTGGAGAAAAAGTGGAGAAAAAGTGGAGAAAAAATAGAGAAAAAATGGAGAAAAAGTGGAGAAAAAGTGGAGAAAAAATGGAGAAAAAAATGGAGAAAAAGTGGAGAAAAAGTGGAGAGAAAGTGGAGCACCCTTTGGTGCCTTTCATGTGGCACTAAGGGGTGCTTAGCTTTGTATTTAGCCAAAAAAATGAAAAAAAAAATGACGTAGGGTTCCCCCTAGTTTTGTAGCCAGCTAGGGTAAAGCAGACGGCTGCAGCCTGCAGACCACAGCTGGCAAACTCACCTTGACTGGTAATCCAAAACTGAGGGCACCCCACGCTGTTATTTTAAATTAAATAAATAATTAAAAAAAAAAACACGTAGGGGTCACCCAAAATTGGATCACCAGCCAAGGTAAAGCAGACAGCTGGGGTCTGATATTCTCAAACTAGGGAGGTCCATGGTTATTGGACTCTCCCCAGCCTAAAAATAGCAGGCCGCAGCCGCCCCAGAAGTGGCGCATCCATTAGATGCGCCAATCCTGGTGCTTCGCCCCAGCTCATCCCGCGCCCTGGTGCGGTGGCAAACGGGGTAATATATGGGGTTAATACCAGATGTGTAATGTCACCTGGCATCAAGCCCTGGGGTTTGTGAGGTCAGGCGTCTAGCAGATACCCGACATCACCAACCCAGTCAGTAATAAAAAAAATAGACGACAAACACATTTTTATTTGAAAAAACACTCCCCAAAACATTCCCACTTTAACCAATTTATTAGAATGAAAAACAAATCCAGGTCTGCTGTAATCCAAGGGGTTGCCATGACGATCCACACTGTCCCAGTCAATGAAGAGCAGGATGTTCCCCATTGGCTGGGAGAGCAGTGCAGTGACCAGAGCTAACATCAATGGGTCAGCCCAGGTCACTGCAGGGCATGACAAGTGCTGCTGTCAGCGAGGTACATTACCTGCGCTGATCTCCAGCACACTGACAGCACCTGTCACTGAGTTCAATGACCGCCGCCTTCACAGCCAAGTATCGCGAGAGGCCCGTGACGTCACCACTAGTCAGTCTCGGGTCGGAAGCGAGAGAAGGTGATGTGACAAGCGGCGGCCATGGAGGACAGTGACAGCGCTGAGGTCGGGATGGCGGGACTTCATCACCGCAGGTAAGCCGAGCGGGACCATGTGTGTGTGTGTGTGTGTGTGTGTGTGTGTGTGTGTGTGTGTGTGTACGTGTGTACATGCCGCGGGCAGGAGGGGGCGGAGTGAGCTGAGCGGGGAAGTGTGGGCTTCCTGCACGTAACTAGGATAAACATCGGGTTACTAACCAAAGCGCTTTGCTTGGATACCCGATGTTTATCTTGGTTACCAGCTTCTGGCAGGCTGCCAGCGATGGCTCCTGCACACTGTAGCTGTAAAAAGCCCTGCTTTTTGCTGCTAGAACCGTTCTCGAACGTATCTAGAACTATCGAGCTTTTGCAAAAAGCTCGAGTTCTAGTTCGATCTCGAACAGCCCCCAAAATCACTCGAGCCTAGAACTGGAGAACCTCGAACCTCGAACCGCGCTCAACTCTAGCCTGGACCATTACTGTGTACTGTATCTTATACATAGTGGAGCCTGCTGATATAACCTGGGTATCTCCGCTACATAAATATATATATATACAGATGGTATAACCTGGGTATCTCCTGTATATAATTATATATGTATAGCTGGTATAACCTGGGCATCTCCTGTATAAAATTATATATGTACAGCTGGTATAACCTGGGTATCTCCTGTATATAATTATATATGTACACCTGGTATAACCTGGGCATCTCCTGTATATAATTATATATGTACAGCCGGTATAACCTGGGCATCTCCTGTATATAATTATATATGTACAGCTGGTATAACCTGGGTATCTCCTGTATATACAGTGCCTACAAGTAGTATTCAACCCCCTGCAGATTTAGCAGGTTTGATAAGATGCAAACTTCAAACAAGAGCAGGATTTATGAACAGATGCATAAATCTTACAAACCAACAAGTTATGTTGCTCAGTTAAATTTTAATAAATTTTCAACATAAAAGTGTGGGTCAATTATTATTCAACCCCTAGGTTTAATATTTTGTGGAATAACCCTTGTTTGCAATTACAGCTAATAATCGTCTTTTATAAGACCTGATCAGGCCGGCACAGGTCTCTGGAGTTATCTTGGCCCACTCCTCCATGCAGATCTTCTCCAAGTTATCTAGGTTCTTTGGGTGTCTCATGTGGACTTTAATCTTGAGCTCCTTCCACAAGTTTTCAATTGGGTTAAGGTCAGGAGACTGACTAGGCCACTGCAACACCTTGATTTTTTCCCTCTTGAACCAGGCCTTGGTTTTCTTGGCTGTGTGCTTTGGGTCGTTGTCTTGTTGGAAGATGAAATGACGACCCATCTTAAGATCCTTTATGGAGGAGCGGAGGTTCTTGGCCAAAATCTCCAGGTAGGCTGTGCTATCCATCTTCCCATGGATGCGGACCAGATGGCCAGGCCCCTTGGCTGAGAAACAGCCCCACAGCATGATGCTGCCACCACCATGCTTGACTGTAGGGATGGTATTCTTGGGGTCGTATGCAGTGCCATCCAGTCTCCAAACGTCACGTGTGTGGTTGGCACCAAAGATCTCGATCTTGGTCTCATCAGACCAGAGAACCTTGAACCAGTCTGTCTCAGAGTCCTCCAAGTGATCATGAGCAAACTGTAGACGAGCCTTGATATGACGCTTTGAAAGTAAAGGTACCTTACGGGCTCGTCTGGAACGGAGACCATTGCGGTGGAGTACGTTACTTATGGTATTGACTGAAACCAATGTCCCCACTGCCATGAGATCTTCCCGGAGCTCCTTCCTTGTTGTCCTTGGGTTAGCCTTGACTCTTCGGACAAGCCTGGCCTCGGCACGGGTGGAAACTTTCAAAGGCTGTCCAGGCCGTGGAAGGCTAACAGTAGTTCCATAAGCCTTCCACTTCCGGATGATGCTCCCAACAGTGGAGACAGGTAGGCCCAACTCCTTGGAAAGGGTTTTGTACCCCTTACCAGCCTTGTGACCCTCCACGATCTTGTCTCTGATGGCCTTGAAATGCTCCTTTGTCTTTCCCATGTTGACCAAGTATGAGTGCTGTTCACAAGTTTGGGGAGGGTCTTAATTAGTCAGAAAAGGCTGGAAAAAGAGATAATTAATCCAAACATGTGAAGCTTATTGTTCTTTGTGCCTGAAATACTTCTTTATACTTTAGGGGAACCAAACAGAATTCTGGTGGTTTGAGGGGTTGAATAATAAATGACCCTCTGAATAAACTTTTCACAATTTAAAAAAAAAAAAAAAGAAATAACATTCTTTTTTGCTGCAGTGCATTTCACACTTCCAGGCTGATCTACAGTCCAAATGTCACAATGCCAAGTTAATTCCGAATGTGTAAACCTGCTAAATCTGCAGGGGGTTGAATACTACTTGTAGGCACTGTAATTATATATGTACAGCTGGTATAACCTGGGCATCTCCTGTATATAATATATATGTACAGCTGGTATAACCTGGGCATCTCCTGTATATAATTATATATGTACAGCTGGTATAACCTGGGCCTCTCCTGTATATAATTATATATGTACAGCTGGTATAACCTGGGCATCTCCTGTATATAATTATATATGTACAGCCGGTATAACCTGGGCATTTCCTGTATATAATTATATATGTACAGCTGGTATAACCTGGGCATCTCCTGTATATAATTATATATGTACAGCCGGTATAACCTGGGCATTTCCTGTATATAATTATATATGTACAGCTGGTATAACCTGGGCATCTCCTGTATATAATTATATATGTACAGCTGGTATAACCTGTGCATCTCCTGTATATAATTATATATGTACAGCTGGTATAACCTGTGCATCTCCTGTATATAATTATATATGTACAGCTGGTATAACCTGGGCATCTCCTGTATATAATTATATATGTACAGCTGGTATAACCTGTGCATCTCCTGTATATAATTATATATGTACAGCTGGTATAACCTGGGCATCTCCTGTATATAATTATATATGTACAGCTGGTATAACCTGGGTATCTTCTGTATATAATTATATATGTACAGCTGGTATAACCTGGGCATCTCCTGTATATAATTATATATGTACAGCTGGTATAACCTGGGCCTCTCCTGTATATAATTATATATGTACAGCTGGTATAACCTGGGCCTCTCCTGTATATAATTATATATGTACAGCCGGTATAACCTGGGCATCTCCTGTATATAATTATATATGTACAGCCGGTATAACCTGGGCATCTCCTGTATATAACATAGTCCTACTTCTATTTTTATATAGTGAATGCGATGAAATTAGGATCATTTATTCGCCCCGTTTCCAGGCGTCATTATTTGTGCAGCAGTGAATAGTTGGCGCATGTGTGGACGGGGCGGCGTGTGATGACAGGCAGGTTGTGGCCCTTCTTTATTGATCCCGCTCGCTGTCACGGAATTAACTAACGTTTTGTGACCGGGTTTAAAAATCTAATTAATCCAGATATTAAATATTAAGTGATGACAGATAGAAATGTCACCGCTGCGGAGAACATCCTGGTAGCTCTGCAATATGCATGAAGATCAGCGGTAAACGTATTGTAAGACGGAATCATCAAAGACCTTCTCCGGCGTCACACTACAAAAGAGCGAGATCATAGACGCTTTCACACGGATAAAATCCAATTATGACTTTAAAGGACGGAATTTACAGTGCTTTGCTCGTAGCAGGGGTTATGTAAAGCTTACATCACTAAGCTGCTTAGTGCTCAGATTGAGCACAGATCGTTCCCTGACCTCTTTTGTCTTTCAAAATGGTAGAAGACATCTAGCAGATATCAAACCATCTTCAAGGAAGAAAAATGGAGCCCTACTGAAATGGAAATGTATAGAAAAAATCAGTAAAAGGAAGGAGAGGTAAAATTAAATCATTTGCATAAAGAAATTTTTCCTAATATACATTTCTTTAGCACGAAGTGCTATTCCCCCAGAAACATGTACCTTTCTGTCTCCACCACTAGAGGGAGCCCTGTATATTGTATGTTTGGCGCTTTTTCACTTTAATAGGTTCAATTATCTATTTCCTTATTGCGGTTCCCCATATACAATTGTATAGAAAAAAAAATTGTTTCCTATTTCCACCACTAGAGGGAGCTCTGTATACAGGAACATAAAGGATCTGGAGTTTTTTCCTGATACTATGTTATAAGACTTTAATCTTCTTTTTCTTTAATATACTTTGACATTTCCCCCCTTAGACCTCTGTATAAATGAGCATTTATACGGCTCTAATGAGCTATTAAATTTATTGCAGTTCCCCATAGACAATTGTATAGAAAAAAAATTACTAGATGGAGCTCTGTATACAGGAGCCTTAAGGATTTGGAACTTTTTCCCAATACACTATATAAGGTTCCATTTCAGTGTTTCACCATAGAAAATAATAATAATAATAATAGTAATAATTTTGGCTACTTGTTTTCAACACTAGAGGGAGCTCTGTATACAGGAGCATATAGGATTTGGAACCTTTCCCCAAAACACTATATATGGCTCCATTTCAGTTTTCCTATTTCCATCACTAGAGGGAGCTCTGTATACAGGGGCAGAAAGGATTTGGAGCTTTTTTCCAATGCTCTTTTATAAGACTTTAATGATCTCTTACTTTAGTATGCTATACCGTTTCCCCCATAGACCTCTGTATAAATGAGCATTTATACGGCTCTAATGAGCTATTAAATTTATTGCAGTTCCCCATAGACAATTGTATAGAAAAAAATTACCAGATGGAGCTCTGTATACAGGAGCTTTAAGGATTTGGAACTTTTTCCCAATACACTATATATGGTTCCATTTCAGTGTTTCACCATAGAAAATAATAATAATAGTAATAATCTTGGCTACTTATTTCCAACACTAGATGGAGCTCTGTATACAGGAGCTTTAAGGATTTGGAACTTTTCCCCAACACACTATATAAGGTTCCATTTCAGTGTTTCACCATAGAAAATAATAATAATAATAGTAATAATTTTGGCTACTTGTTTTCAACACTAGAGGGAGCTCTGTATACAGGAGCATATAGGATTTGGAACCTTCCCCCAAAACACTATATATGGCTCCAATTCAGTTTTCCTATTTCGATCACTAAAGGGAGTACTGTATACAGGGGCAGAAAGGATTTGGAGCTTTTTTCCAATGCTCTTTTATAAGACTTTAATGATCTCTTACTTTAGTATGCTATACCGTTACCCCCATAGACCTCTGTATAAATGAGCATTTATACGGCTCTAATGAGCTATTAAATTTATTGCAGTTTCCCATAGACAATTGTATAGAAAAATTACTAGATGGAGCTCTGTATACAGGAGCTTTAAGGATTTGGAACTTTTTCCCAATACACTATATAAGGTTCTATTTTAGTGTTTCACCATAGAAAATAATAATAATAGTAATGATCTTGGCTACTTGTTTTCAACACTAGAGGGAGCTCTGTATACAGGAGCATATAGGATTTGGAACCTTTCCCCAAAACACTATATATGGCTCCATTTCAGTTTTCCTATTTCTATCACTAGAGGGAGTTCTGTATACAGGGGCAGAAAGGATTTGGAGCTTTTTTCCAATACTCTTTTATAATGATTGTTGTACGTATACCCTCTTTCACTTGTAAAGCGCCATGGAATAAATGGTGCTATAATAATAAATAATAATAATAATACTTTATAGATAACTTTAGTATGCAATACCGTTTCCCCCATAGACCTCTGTATAAATGAGCATTTATACGGCTCTAATAAGCTATTAAATTTATTGCAGTTCCCCATAGACAATTATATAGAAAAAAATTACTAGATGGAGCTCTGCATACAGGAGCTTTATGGATTTGGAACTTTTTCCCAATACACTATATGAGGTTCCATTTCAGTGTTTCACCATAGAAAATTATTACTATTATTATTATCTCGGCTACTTGTTTTCAACACTAGAGGGAGCTCTGTATACAGTAGCATATAGGATTTAGAACCTTTCACCAAAACACTATATATGGCTCCATTTCAGTTTTCCTATTTCCATCACTAGAGGGAGTTCTGTATACAGGGGCAGAAAGGATTTGGAGCTTTTTTCCAATGCTCTTTTATAAGACTTTAATGATCTCTTACTTTAGTATGCAATACCATTTCTCCCATAGACCTCTGTATAATTGAGCATTTATACGGCTCTAATGAGCTATTAAATTTATTGCAGTTCCCCATAGACAATTGTATAGAAAAAAATTACCAGATGGAGCTCTGTATACAGGAGCTTTAAGGATTTGGAACTTTTTCCCAATACACTATATATGGTTCCATTTCAGTGTTTCACCATAGAAAATAATAATAATAGTAATAATCTTGGCTACTTATTTCCAACACTAGAGGGAGCTCTGTATACAGGAGCATAAAGGATTTGGAGCTTTTTCTCGGTACACTTTACAAAGCTCTATTTCACTTTTCATCCATAAACAGTGGGCACCATTGGATTACATCGGAACTTCCATGATTTCTTTTTATTTAATAAACTGATGAATGAGGGAATGTGGCAGAGTCTTTATTCAAATAAGATATTTTTTTCCCTGTGTGTGTTTTTTGGAGATTACTGGGTTAGTAATTGGGGTGTCTGATGGACACCTATCCATTCCTAACATAAGAATTTGATGCCGGCTGTCCGTTCACAGCTGACATCAGCTCCACAAGTATTACCCTGATTGCCAGCGCACCAGGGCAATCTGGAAGAGTCGGCAAAGTGCCAGAACTGGAGCACCTAATGGTGGCA
Source organism: Anomaloglossus baeobatrachus (assembly GCF_048569485.1). Taxonomy (NCBI): domain Eukaryota; kingdom Metazoa; phylum Chordata; class Amphibia; order Anura; family Aromobatidae; genus Anomaloglossus; species Anomaloglossus baeobatrachus. The sequence continues at coordinate 31,996,651 of NC_134358.1, forward strand.
CCATTTCTGCGGTGGCTTCAGGCTGCTGTTTTTAGGCTGGGAAGGGCTAAAATATCCATGGACCTTTTCAGTCTCATAATACCACTCTCCTTTACCTTGGCTGCTTCACAAACAAAAAAATGTATTCCCTTTCCACATTTCTTTGCAGGACAATTGTCCTGCTGTTTTCTCCATTTTGTTTCCTTTTGCAGCCCCCCTAGCTCTTACTAGGGCTATTTTATAGCACTAAAGCTTGGGTCCCTATTGACTTATATGGAGTTTTGAGGGTCTGGGGTAGAGTCCGGGTACCGAACCAAACATTTAACTAAAGGCCAGCCGAACACGGCAAACCTGAACATAAAGATGGAAGGAAGGGGGAAGGATTGAATAGAAGAGAGCAGGGAAGAAGAAGTGAAGAGAGGAAGGAAGGTAGGAAATAAGGTAAAGAAATAAGAAATAAAGCAGAGGAAGAAGGCTGAATGGGAACAAATGAAGGAGGAAGAGAAGAGTGGAGGGTAAAGGGTGCTATAAACACTGCGACATCGCTAGCGATAGCTAGCGATGTCGTGCGCGATAGTACCCACCCACGTCGCTGCTTCGTCATGGGGGTGATCGCTGCCGTAGCGAACAATATTGCTACAGCAGCGTCACACGCACATACCTGTTTAGCAACATTGTTGGAGACACCAAACAGTATATCCTTTAAGGGGGCGGTTCTTGCGGCGTCACAGCGGCGTCACTAAGCGGCCGCCCAATAGCAGAGGAGGGGCGGAGATGAGCGGCCGGAACATGCCGCCCACCTCCTTCCTTCCTCATTGCCGGTAGATGCAGGTAGGATGATTTTCGTCTTTCCTGCGGTGTCACACATAGCGATGTGTGCTGCCGCAAGAACGACGAACAACCAGCGGCATGCACCACCAACGATATTATGAAAAGGAGCGACGTGTCAACGATCAACGATTTTTGGATGATTTTGCGTTCGTTGATCATCGCTCCTTGGTGTCACACGCTGCGATGTCGCTAACTACGCCGGATGTGCGTCACTAACGACGTGACCCCGACGATATATCGTTAGCGATATCGTTGTGTGTAAGGTACCCTTAAAGGAATGAAAGAAAGCAAAGGAGGAAGGGAGAAAGGAAGGAAAAAGGAAAGGAACATAGGAAAGAGGGATGGAAGGATTAGTAGGCAGTTAAGAATGTATGGAAGAATGAAAGAAGATTTGGATAAAATGAGCAATGGAGGAAGGAAAAAAGGGAGGAAGGAAGGAATAAGGGAGTAAAGGATAAATTGGCAGTAACTAGCCGGCTTGTTGACAGTCTTCAAGTAAGATAACATTGATTAGTTCCCCCAGTTTTCCCTTTCCCCCATTGTCTTTACAAGAAGTTCCTCTGTTGATTGTGACGTCTCATTTCTTATTTCATCTATGTTTGAAAACGCAATTTATGGAAAAAAAATTGTCGAATCCACCCTCAGCGAGAAAACTATAGCGCCCCATACTTCAAGCCAACCCGAACCTTGCATCTTGTGTATATGAATCCTTATTATGTATGTCTATGTAAAACAGATGGATCCATGAGGTCCTTCAGCACTAGACCAGCTTGTTGACAGTTTCCAGAAAACCAAGGATGATACAAGACACGGATGCTAGATTTTACTATCTATGGAGCCAAGGCTATTGTGTCGTCCAGGGTTATGGGGTACTCGGTCCCGGGCGGTGTATTGCTGGGGAGATGTCACTTGGTGGCCGTTGCCCGGTTCCGTGACCTTGGGGACGCTTTTTTAAAAGGGGTATATTTACAGGGAGATTAGGTGAAAGTTTTTATCGTGACACCACTTGCGGTTTGCGGCTATATAATGGAGCTGCTGCTGCACAGTCCTCACTACTGGGGCTGGTGTTAGTGGCAGCCTGGATGTTGGGCCCTCCGCAAGCAGGGCCGGGCCCCAGAGAATAGATGTTGATGGGCGCAGAAAGAAGGTAGGCCATACACGGGGTTGCAGTGTAACTGGTTCCTTTACTCACAGTAAGATGGAAACTGGTCACCCGAGGAAGTCTGGTCTTGACCGGTGGTCCCCTTAGTCCCAGTGCTGGTGTAGTGACTTAGTGGCTTATTTCCCCTGCACCTGTCTCTGGTTCATGGGTTCCTGTGGCGTAGAGCGTCTGGGGGTCCCCTCCTGATAGTCTCTCAACTTCAGTCCATATGACGGTAGCGTGAACCCTATGGCGTTGGTTTCTCTGGTCTGGTTCCCCGGTTCTCCCGTTGCTACAATGTCCCGAACTTCAAGGTCAGTGAGGTCCTGGATGGTCCCCTCACTGTGCAGATTTTATCAGGTCTGCAAGGAGCGTTTGACTGACCTAGGATTCTGTACCCCGTTGGTGCTATGGTTCCAGGAGTACTCCACCGTACTCCACCGGCAACCAACCACCTGGGCCCTCAGGTCACTCCTCACTCCTGACTCTCCACACTCGCAGTCACTGACTAACTAACTGTCCCTTCACTGTCTGCCCCCTCCCACCTGGTCATCTAGTGGACTGGATCGGCTCCACCTCTAGGTGGCCATCCATTGGGTCCAACCCTAGTCTGTCACCAGTCTTTGGGGAAATAAGGGAAAAACAGGGATTAACTGGAATGTTTTGTTGTTACCGGCACTGTTCTTCTGGGTCCCTGGGGGTAGGCCCTGCATCCTGGTGGGGATGCAGTACCTTGTAGATCCCTGATGGCTTCAGGGGCGCTAAACTATTCCATGTGGAGCGTTCCTTTAACGACATGATACCCTACAGAGACGAGCTTCAATTTAAGAACAGTCCTTTGTTTGGGATGTATTGCCTTTGGCGTGGCAGTTGGACGGCCTTAATGTGGCAATGATATAATTACTGCAGATTACAGAACTGGCGGCACTTTTTTTTACTGGATGATTTGTTAATTAACTTCCCAGAGCTAAATTGTAAGTCTGTTCTGTAAAATCGATTCCAATGCTAATTTTTTCTTTTTCCGAGAGGCTTGAAGTCGTCGTGGCCTCTGACTGATCTCAGACTGCGGAGCTTCCCAAACATTTCTGAGTTATTATTAACTGAACGGGCCGAGAATAAGGAATGAAGCGAAGGGACGGCAGGAAATATGCTTTGTGTTACACGGACAATTAACCGAGCCAAAATCTCAAGAGATGACATTATTGTAGATACGTTCCGAGTCAAGGAGTGATCCTCTGAGAAAAAACTGGAAATGCGACATTTCTACTGAGGGGAGAAGTCGACTCCATTCAAAGAGTTTTACTTGTAAGAAATCCATGAGGGTCTTCACATAGCTCGCTCTTCAGCACAGTGTTTGACGTGAGCCATCCGAAAACCTAAATAGTAGGGTCCACATCCATGTTACTATCCTCAAATGGCTGGAAACAGAGGGCAGTAGATTGACTGTTCCATGTTCCGAAAAGTACAATGCAACCGTTTGGTTCCTACATATAAAAAACCCATTCTAAAAACATTGGGATGTGGTGTAAAATGTAACTAAAACAATGCTGCAATGCTTTGGAAATCTCTTATGACCATATTTTATTCACAGCAGAACATTGAACAGATCTGAAGTTGATCGTTGGACATTTTTTCATTCCGTTTGAAAACATTACCGTAACTCGTTCAGAAATTAACAGGTTTGAAACAGGGTTAACAAAAGGCTGAAAAATTGGATGACACTAATGTAAAACAGTCACATGGCTGTGTATGAAAAAAGAATGTTAGAGAGGCAGAGTCTCCCAGAAGCAAAGATAGTCAGAGGCCACCAATCTGTGAATAACTGTCTCTAAAAATTGTGGTAGAATTTACATTTTTAATCCAATTATTTTTTTCAGGTAAAGTGGAAAAATGTCCACATGACTTTGTATGAAGAGAGTATCTTAGAGAGGCAGAGTGTCACAGAAGCAAAGATGGTCGGAGGCCACCAATTTGTGAACAACTATCTCTAAAAATTGTGGCAGAATTTCAATTTCTAATCCAATTATTTTTTTTCCTATGAAGTTGAAAAATGTTTACATGACCCTGTATGAAAAGAGTATGTCAGAGAGGCAGATTCTCCCAGAAGCAAAGATGGTTGGAGGCCACCAATCTGTGAATAACTGTCTCTAAAAATTGTGGTAGAATTTCAATTTCTAATCAAATTAATTTTCTCAGATGATGTGGAAACATTTCCATATGACTCTGTAGGAAAAGAGTATGTTAGAGAGGCAAAGTTTACCAGAAGCAAAAATTGTCGGAGGCCACCAATCTGTGACCAACTGTCTCTAAAAATTGTGGTAGAATTTCAATTTTAAATCCAATTATTTTTTCAAATGATGTGGAAAAATGTTCACATGACTCTGTACGAAAAGAGTATGTGTCGCGGGCGGCGGGGCACTGCGCTCGCTAACGCTCGGGTCTGGCGCTGCTGCTGCTGCTGCTCGGTGGCTCGAGCGGTGGGCCGGATCCGGGGACTCGAGCGGCGCTCCTCGCCCGTGAGTGAAAGGGGTGGTTTGGTTTGGGGATTTAGTCCGTGACGCCACCCACGGGTTGTGGTGAGGTTGGGCACCACCGCTGCTGATGACGGGGATCCCGGGAGCAATGGCAGGGAGCAGCTGGGATGTTGTTTTCCCCCTCCGTGGGTAGGGGTTGGTGGTCCCGGGGCCCGGGTGAGGTGTCGGGGAGGCAGGGTTGGCAAGGTGCAGGGTCGCTTGGACTGCGCAGCGCGGTGCCGGATGGCACGGTAGTACTCACTCAGCCACAAATGGATGCAAAGTCTCTGGTAAACCAAACGGCTGGATGGACGGGTCCCGCAGCTGGCTGCTGTGGTTTCTCCCGGATGGTTGGTGGTGGCTGCCTTTCCCTGCACCTTTGTGTATGTTCGGTCCCGATGGTTTCCCACCGGTAACCCGCTCCCCAGCGTGTATATGTGCCGGAGGAGCCCTTTTGCCCACAGGCTCTGGCCCTTGGAACTCTAGCTGTGGCGGTAGCTGTATTTCCTTTTGCTGGTTGGACGGTTGCCTTCAATCGGGTCTTGGCTGTTAGGAAACCCCTGGGGTTCCGGTCACTGACGGATTTGACCTCTAATGGCGGCTCCAAGCCTGGTCAGGGTCCGCAGGCCCTGCATGTGTGTGCTGGCTTCACTTCGCTCCCCGGTTCGGTACCGGCGGGCCACCGCCTGTCCCCAGTCCTACGGTTCCGCGTTGATCTGCCTCTCCTGCAGACGGCCACCACCATCTGCCAACCTTGCTCTTGGTGCCCGGGCCACACACCCGGACACGGTCAGTTTGCTCCTCCACTACTACTTCACTCCTCTCCCTTTTACTTCCCTAACTGCACTGCCTTCCTTTTCCCGCCTCCAGGACTGTGAACTCCTCAGTGGGTGGGGCCAACCGCCTGGCTCCACCCCACCTGGTGTGGACATCAGCCCCTGGAGGGAGGCAACAAGGATTTTGTGTCTGGCTGATGTGCCTATCTCGGGCTGGGGGTGTGTGTTGTAGTACCTGTGACGACCTGGCTAGTCCAGGGCGCCACATATGTTAGAGAGGCAGAGTCTCCCAAAAGCAAAGATGGTCGTAGGCCACCACTCTGTGAATAACTGTCTCTACAAATTGTGGTAGAATTTACATTTCTAATCCAATTATTTTTTCAAATGATGTGGAAAAATGTCCACATGATTCTGTACGAAAAGAGTATCTTAGAGAGGCAGAGTCTCCCAGAAGCAAAGATAGTCAGAGGCCACCAAACTGTGAATAACTGTCTCTAAAGATTGTGGTAGAATTTCAAATGCTAATCAAATTAATTTTTTCAGATGAAGTGTAAAAATGTCCACATGACTCTGTAGGAAAAGAGTATGTTAGAGAGGCAAAGGCTCCCCAAAGCAAAAATTGTCAGAGGCCACCAATCTGTGACCAACCGTCTCTAAAAATTGTGGTAAAATTTCAATTTTAAATCCAATTATTTTTTCAGATGATGTGAGAAAATGTCCACAAGACTCTGTATGAAAGAGAGGCAAAGTCTCCCAGAAGCAAAAATGGTCGGAGGCCACCATTCTGTGAACAATTATTCAAATTAATCTTTTCAGCTGAAGTCGAAAAATGTCTAACATTCACTTTCTGATCTGAGATCTGTGTTCTGCTGTTAATAAAATATGGCGATAAGAAATTTTTAAATCATTGCAGTCTTATTGTCTGCACAGTTTACAGAGCAGTCCAACTTTTTTGAATTGGTATTGTAACACAAAGCCACAATACATAAAATTAAAATAGATAGGATTCATTGTAAACATCCATTACAGTAGAATTTTTTCACATATAGACCTTTGGCAATTTGATGGATTGATGCTGAATATATTAAGTTTCATAAACTTTGGTGTTCATCCATGATCCCCTTGAATTTTTCAACCTTTTCCCACATTTCAGGCTTTGAAACATAAAGATAAAAATTTTAATGTTATGATGAAGAATCAACAACAAGTGGACACAATTGTGAAGTTGAATGAAATTTATTGCTTATTTTAAACTTTTTAAAAAAATAAATAACTAAAAAGTGGGGCGTGCAATATTATTCATCCCCTTTACTTTCAGTGCAGCAAACTCACTCCAGAAGTTGATTGAGGATCTCTGAATGATCCAATGTTGTCCTAAATGACTGATGATGATAAATATAATCCCCTGTGTGTAATCAAGTCTCCGTATAAATGCAGCTGCTGTGTGATAGTCTCAGGGTTCTGTTTAAAGGGCAGAGAGCATCATGAAGACCAAGGAACACAACAGGCAGGTCCGTGTTACTGTTGTGGAGACGTTTAAAGCCGGATTTGGTTACAAAAAGATTTCCAAAACTTTAAACATCCCAAGGAGCACTGTGCAAACGATCATATTGAAATGGAAGGAGTATTATACCACTGAAAGTCTACCAAGACCATCCAAACTTTCATCTCAGTCAAGGAGAAGACTGATCAGAGATGCAGCCAAGAGGCCCATGATCCCTCTGGATGAACTGCAGAGATCTACAGCTGAGGTGGGAGAGTCTGTCCATAGGAAAACAATCAGTCGTACCCTGCACAAATCTGGCTTTTATGGAAGACTGTCAAGGAGAAAGCCATTTCTCAAAGATATCCATAAAAGTGTCATTTAAAGTTTGCCACAAGCCACCTGGAGACACCAAACATGTGGAAGAAGGTGCTCTGGTCAGATGAAACCAAAATCAAACTATTTGAGAACAATGCCAAACGATATGTTTGGCGTAAAAGCAACACAGGTCATCACCCTGAACACACCATTGATTCTTCACAATAGCATTACATTTTTTATCTTTATGTTTGAAGTCGGATATGTGGGGAAAGGTTGAAAAATTCAAGGGGGCCGAATACTTTCGCAAGGCACTGTATATATAGATCCTACTCTGTCCCAGTATCTCCCCTAAAACAAGTTCTACATGTACTTTACAAATATGGGACAAATGTTTTCTGAACTCACCAACTTCGAAAGGACTATCCAGGCATCTACAATGTGTTTGAAGCCTTTGGTCTCCAGAAAGTCGGGGAAAAGAAAGATTTAGCATGATAAGATTCAACACCTGATTTTTTTTGTTTTCAGAGCAGATAAGCCACCACCAGAGGTTTGCTCATCTTTCCGATTGAAAACAAATGCATGTATAGGGGATCGGCAAATGACTGTCCATCGAACAGCTACTATAGGTGTAGAGCTCTTTAGCAAGGAACCATGTTGGCCTGGTGTAAACCACCTACTCACAACCAGACCAGGGGGCAAGTAACCAACATTGACTGGTAGGTACCGTAGACAGCACAAATGACCTACAAAGGAAATGGACCACCAACATGAGATCCTAACCCACGAATAAGAGCTAGGAGCAAATCACAAAGGGGAGTGTGTTCCTGGAGGACGGCTTTCCAGGATATATAGAAGATGACACTTGCTACGTTTTACTGTATTAAAAGTGGCCGATGGTGGGAAAGCTGAAGGACAATCCATCTATGTCAGAAATAGAGCAGGTCTATGGGAAGGAGAGCGCTGACCTCTCTCAGTGCAGAACATTCAGCTTCTATTTAGAGACTTTTCATAAAAAAAATAAAAATCTGCAGCCCGATATCCTGAGCTGAGAACGTTACAGGATGAGGGAATGAATGTCTATAGCTCAATCCGGGCTCCTGACTAACGATGGAACGCTTTTCTAATAAAGGAGCGAAATACAAGACGAAGAACAGCAAGGAGATCGATAGATTACAAGTTATTCCGATAGCAGTGCCAAGAACAATACCCTCATGACAGACCCAAATAACATGCCTTCACAACAGTGCCAAATACAATGCCCTCATAAGACTGTCAACTACAATTTACTCATAACAGTGCTGAAAACAATGTCCTAATAACTAGTGCCAGCCACAGTGCCCTTACTACAGTGCCAGACACAATGCATTTATTACAGTGCCAATAACAATGACCTCGTAACAGTGACATCTACAATGTACTCTTGGCCATCAAGTCATTATATCCATATGACAATGCCATTTACAATACTTTGCTAGACATAAATGTGGTGCCCCTGAGGCTTCAGTCGCCACAGGGGCCAGAGGTGTAGTATCCCATTCCCGGGTAAGGGGGAGGTCGCAAACCGGTACACACAAAACACAGACACTCTCATTTAGCAACATTCCACTGGACCATGGTTAGGGCAAGTTGCACCTTTGATGTGCTATTGGAACGCACAGTCCGAGCCGGGCTGGGGAGTGGAGTCTAGTTAGTGGGAGCAGACTGTACAACGTGAGGGAGTTCAGAAGGAGCAGTGGAGGAGTGAAGACCTATGGTCTGAAGCTGCAGCAGCTCGGCACAGACACACAACAGAAAGGGTCCTAGAGCCCACGGGAAGTCTACCATACTCCCGTGGCCTCGTTCCACAGATGACATACCAGAGTGGAGGGACTTGGCAGCAAAAGGGGACCGGCTCCTCAACTAGTGGAGAAAATTCAAGGCTCAGCTAGCAAACTGGAGGCTGAGGTTACTGTGGAGACACGGGGCTCAGTGGGTGCTCTCGTCCGCTAAAACCCGCCGCCTTTAGAAAGACAGCGTGGCTCAGGGCTCATCCTACCTCAACGCCGGCCTCTTTAACCGTGGGCGTAACACTACTCAGACAACAAAAGGGTGAGGGAATCACAATAATTAGACTTTATTGGATCCCCAAACAATTAACGGCACATAACCAGCAAAACACACAAATGTAACAGGCAACAGGGTCTCACCCTTCCGCTGGCTCACCAGGGATTAGAATGTCCTTGCCTCAGAGCTTCCAGGGCCGCTTACTCCAATCCAGCAGCACCCCGCTTTTGGCGGGCACCCACCGAGATAGGAATAGCGCCAGATTTAGGAAGCTGTCTGAGGTCTGCAAAGTCTGTAACAGGTGACTGAACTGTCCCAACCTGAGTGTCCTCCTTTGGTAGTCCTGGTATGATGATATAATCCTGGCAGCCGGGGTCGAAATCCCTAGACTGTGGATATGGTCTCCAACCAGAACCGGAGTCCCTAGATTGAAGCCATAAGGTATCCTGATCCTCTAGTCAGCTCCTAAGAGCTTAGACTGGATCCATCAGCATCCATCAACCTTCATTTACCTGGTGGCTTAAAGAAGTCTTCTCTTATAGCCACAGCCCTCCCTCTGGGCACACTATGTCCTCATCGATTGGTTGGACAAGATTGCCTCTCCCATTGGATGAATCTCAAGCTGCATGGACAATGTTCATCCAAATGATGTCCTCAAAAAGACTGAGGGTATACATGTAGTCTGGAATGCACAGACTAGATAATGACTACTAAGGTAATTACATTAGCTATACACAACTACATTACAATGATTACTGGAAGAGTCTGGAGAAACAATAGGTAAGCAAACATGAGTTAATTCACAGGAGAACAATACGTCTGGCTTTCAGTGGCCAAAACAATTACATGAGTCAACAAGAGTCTTGTAAAAACAATGAGGGACTTATCCCCCATCTATAAACAATCTATCATCCTGTCTGGCTGAATTTTAAGAAACTTTAACCCATGAGAGTCCATGTCGTCACAGTTACTTCAAGTGCCGATGCCACATCCGCACACAACCAGTGAAAAGGTGACCACATAGGGCCAAGGGATAGAGCTTCAAGCCACCCGACAGGGTCCGTGGACATCAGCTCGGGGCTCTGTGTGTGCAGGCATGGGACAGGCGGAATAGGTCAGCACAGGAAGATGACCAGGATAGGTACACAGAAGGATGTACCGGGTTATGCCTCCAGGATCGGCTGGAGCCCATCACAGCAGGACTCCGCACCCCGAGGGCAGCATTTGTCTAGACATGCTAACCTGGAATTCTGAACTGTGCGTAAAAACCTTGTGACTGCATCCCTGTGTCGTCCGGTTATTCCCTGCGCCTCCGACCCTGCACTCCGCCAATACAGACTACTACTCTCAACAGCCTTGGGGCCCATCTCTACCTGTGGAGAGCCATTCCAACTCTGCTGTGTCACCAACGACCCCAGGGGAAACTGAATAGCAGCTGTGGCATCTATCTTGCCACATACCACAGGTGGCATCACGACATCTCCCCTGTAAATAATCCCCACCACCATCATCCATTAACGACACCGCCGGGGTCACGGACATCCTCCCAGACAGAACAGAGTCGCGGCCCGGTAACGAGTAACCCCCAGTCCCTGGTGGGGCATGTCATAAAGGTGCCTTAATAATAGTGCAGCCACAATGCCCTAATAACAGTACCAGACAAATTGGACTGATAACAGTGCCAGACACAATGTTCTAATAACAGTGCTAGCCAAACTGCCCAAGTAACAGTGCCAGACACAGTGCCCCGATAACAGTGCCAGTCACAATGCTCTGATTACAGTGCTGAGCACAATGCCCTGATAACAGTGCCAGTCACACTGCCCTAATAACAGTACAGCCACAATGCCCTAATAACAGTGCCAGACACAATGTTCTAATAACAGTGCTAGCCAAACTGCCCAAGTAACAGTGCCAGACACAGTGCCCCGATAACAGTGCCAGACACAGTGCTCTGATTACAGTGCTGAGCACAATTCCCTGATATCAGTGCCAGTCACACTGCCCTAATAACAGTGCCAGCCAAACTGGCCTGATAACAGTGCCAGACACAATGCTCTGATTACAGTGCTGAGCACAATTCCCTGATAACAGTGCCAGTCACACTGCCCTAATAACAGTGCAGCTACAATCTATATATATAATTGCCTTATTCTGTCTGTCTGTCTGTCTGTCTGTCATGCTTCAAAATTGTGTCCTTCCGGTGACATTGTGTCCTTACGGTGACACAAAGCTGATTGGCCGCTGGGCTCGCCATGGCCCCGCCCCCCACACCGATTGGCCGCTCGCCCAGGCTGCGCCCCCACACGGATTGGCCAGCCGCTCGCCCAGCCTCCGCCCCCCCCCACAGATTGGCCTCTCGCCCCGGCACCCTGCAGGCATTGGCAATTCGGCCACGCCACGCCCCGCCCCCCTCACGCAACGCACGTTAGCTCTGGCCCCGCCCACCTCCCCCCGCGCATTCCCCGAACTGACAGGGCTGTCACGGAGGTGAGTACTGTACTGTTGCTTCTCGGCCTCGATACTGTGCTGTTGTGACCTTCCAGGACCTGACGGAGGATCACATGGCCAGAAGCATGTGGTATCTCCGGATGTTGTGACTGTGAGCGCGTATGTGCGATATCGTCAGTGTCTGTGTGTGTGAGTGTATGCGATCGGGTGTGTGTGAGTGTCGGGATCGGGTGTGTGTGAGTGTATGCGATCGTGTGTGTGAGTGGATGCGATCGTGTGTGTGAGTGGATGCGATCGTGTGTGTGAGTGTCGGGATCGGGTGTGTGTGAGTGTATGCGATCGTGTGTGTGAGTGGATGCGATCGTGTGTGTGAGTGTCGCCAGAGGAGCACGGCGTGCTGGAGGAGGCTGGGAGCAGAGAGGCTGATCTTGGGGAAGGCTGGACGGAGGCTGGGAGGAGAGAGGCTGATCCTGGGGAAGGCTGGGAGAGGGAGGCTGATGCTGGAGGAGGCTGGGAGCAGAGAGGCTGATCTTGGGGAAGGCTGGGAGGGGGAGGCTGATGCTGGGGGAGACTGGGAGGGGAAGCCTGATGCTGAAGGAGGCTGGGAGGAGGAGGCTGGGAGGAAGGAGGCTGGGAGGAGAGAGGCTGATCCAGGGGAAGGCTGGGAAGGGGAGGCTGATGCTGAGGGAGGCTGGAAGGAGAGAGGCTGATGCTGGGGGAGGCTGGAAGGAGAGAGGCTGAGGCTGGGAGGAGAGAGGCTGATGCTGGGGAAGGCTGATGCTGAGGGAGGCTGGAAGGGGAAAGCTGATGCTGGGGAAGGCTGGGAGGACGGATCCTGGGAGGAGAGAGGCTGATCCTGGGGAAGGCTGGGAGAGGGAGGCTGATGCTGGGGGAGGCTGGAAGGAGAGAGGCTGATGCTGGGGGAGGCTGGATGAAGAGAGGCTGATGCTGGGGGAGGCTGGGAGGAGAGAGGCTGATGCTGGGGGAGGCTGGGAGGAGAGAGGCTGATGCTGGGGAAGGCTGGGAGGAGAGAGGCTGATGCTGGGGACAGAGAGGAGAGGCTGATACTGGGGACAGAGAGGCTGATGCTCGGGACAGAGAGGCTGATGCTGGGGACAGAGAGGCTGATGCTGGGATGAGAGAGGCTGATGCTGGGAGAAGAGAGGCTGATGCTGGGGACAGAGAGGCTGATGCTGGGGACAGAGAGGCTGATGCTGGGGACAGAGAGGCTGATGCTGGGGACAGAGAGGCTGATGCTGGGGACAGAGAGGCTGATGCTGGGGACAGAGAGGCTGATGCTGCGGGTAGAGAGGCTGATGCTGGCGCAGCATGGCAGATGGAGCACGTTTGGGAGTGCGCAGCATGGCGGATGGAGCACGTTTGGAAGTGCGCAGCATGGCGGATGGAGCACGTTTGGGAGTGCGCAGCATGGCGGATGGAGCACGTTTGGGAGTGCGCAGCATGGCGGATGGAGCACGTTTGGGAGTGCGCAGCATGGCGGATGGAGCACGTTTGGGAGTGCGCAGCATGGCGGATGGAGCACGTTTGGGAGTGCGCAGCATGGCGGATGGAGCACGTTTGGGAGTGCGCACCATGGGGGATTCAGCACGATGGGGAGTGCGGAGTATGGCGGATGGAGCACGTTTGGGAGTGCGCAGCATGGCGGATGGACCACGTTTGGGAGTGCGCAGCATGGCGGATGGAGCACGTTTGGGAGTGCGCAGCATGGGAGATGGAGCACGATGGGGGGTGCGCAGCATAGGGGATGGAGCACGATGGGGAGTGCGCTGCATGGGGGATGGAGCACGATGGGGAGTGCGGAGTATGGCGGATGAAGCACGTTTGGGAGTGCGCAGCATGGCGGATGGAGCACGTTTGGGAGTGCGCAGGATGGGAGATGGAGCACGATGGAGGGTGCGCAGCATAGGGGATGGAGCACGTTTGGGAGTGCGCAGCATGGCGGATGGAGCACGTTTGGGAGTGCGCAGCATGGGAGATGGAGCACGATGGGGAGTGCGCAGCATGGCGGATGGAGCACGTTTGGGAGTGCGCAGCATGGGGGATGGAGCACGATGGGGAGTGCGCAGCATGGCGGATGGAGCACGTTTGGGAGTGCGCAGCATGGCGGATGGAGCACGTTTGGGAGTGCGCAGCATGGCGGATGGAGCACGTTTCGGAGTGCGCAGCATGGCGGATGGAGCACGTTTGGGAGTGCGCAGGATGGGAGATGGAGCATGATAGGGAGTGCGCTGCATGGGGGATGGAGCACGATGGGGAGTGCGCTGCATGGGGGATGGAGCACGATGGGAAGTGCACACCTCCCCCCAACACACACACACACACGCGCGCGCGCACTGCACAACACACCACACACACACACTGGGAACCACAAACAACTGCCCTACACAGACACCCACACACAGACAACGCTGCACACACAAATATACGCACATACCGCACAACACACACATTGCACAAAACATACCTCCCCCCAAAACACACCACACACACACAAACCGCGCAACACACACACACAACGCTACACACACAGCGCTCCACAAACAACGCAACACACAAACAACACTGCTCTCACCCCCCATCACACCCAGACAACACCCAGAACATGTACAGCCCCTACACAAACACTTGGTAACTACACACAACAACATCTACATATATATATATATATATATATATAACAAAAATCATACATGAACTACACAATACGTAAATTCTAGAATACCCGATGCGTAGAATCGGGCCACCTTCTAGTGTCCTAATAACAGTGCTAGCCAAACTGCCCAAGTAACAGTGCCACTGTGCCCCGATAACAGTGCCAGTCACAATGCTCTGATTACAGTGCTGAGCACAATGCCCTGATAACAGTGCCAGTCACACTGCCCTAATAACAGTGCAGCTACAATGTCCTAATAACAGAGCCAGACAAATTGCCCTGACAACAGTGCCAGACACAATGCTCTGATAACAGTGCCAGACACAATGCCCTACTAACAGTACTAGCCACACTGCCCTAATAACGTTGCCAGTCACACTGCCTTAATAATAGTGCCATACACAATGGTCTGATAACAGTGTCAGCCACAAGAGCCTGATTACAGTGCCAGCCACACTGCCCTAATAACAGTGTTAGACACAATGCTGTAATAACAGTGCCAGACATAATGGTCTGATAACAGTGCTGTGCCGCCCCCGTGACAGCAGCCGGGCTGCTTGGATCCGGATCCGCGGTGGCTCAAGGGGTGTCCGGTCCCGGGGGTCGTGCGGCCACTCAAATGAAGGGGGTATTTACAGGAGATTGTGTTATAGTTTGTGACGCCACCCGTGGTGTGTGGTAATGTAGAGTACCACCGCTGTAGTTGGGGGTGATGGAGTGGGGCAGCAGATGTTAGAACCCTCCACGGGTAGGTGGAATACCCTGGGGCTCGGTGATGGTGTTAGGGGAGTGCCGTAGGGAATGAAAGGGGTCACTCTTGTACTCACTCAGTCCATTAAGCTGACACTGACAACTGGATAAACCAAAGTTCTGGGTACCGCTGCCGCTGAGGGGAGCTAGTTTGGGTCCCGTCCCCAATGGTGCTACCTGGTGATCCGTCACCTGCCTCCTGACACTAAGTTTACTTCTCTGTTGGTCCCGGTAGTTTGGAACTTGCCGGGTCCCGCTCCCCACTATGGCTAACTGAGGGAGCTTGCTCTCAGGGTTCATGCTTGGGATTTCCTGGACCGTTTTAGTGGAAAGTCCTATCCCCCTCGTTGCGCTAGTACCCAGATTCTGGAGCGGGTGGAGAGCGGATCTTGAAGGCTCCGTTCTCGTCGGGTAAATTGTCAGGTTGCCTGAAGCTACTCCCTGACCTGGGGTCTACGCACCCCGTCTTGCCCTGGTCCCAGCCCGGTGATAGTGCAAGGCCGCCGGCTGTCCTCCTCGACAGTTCCGTGCCCCTTGCCACAATCCCCTACTACCGAGGGTCCAGCTCCTCTAGGCTCAGACCACCGTCTGCTACCTAGATGGCTTCCTAGGAGTCCTGCTCCTGATCTCCTCTCTCCTTCACTTCCAAACTACTTCTCTCCTGCTCCTGATACTCCTGACACTCCTGACCTCCCCTAACCAACCCCCCAAGTGGGTGATCCTATTCCACTCAGGCCGTCCACTGGTGTGTCTGGTGGGTGTGGTGCAGAGTGTACCCAGGATTTTAATTAGCTGTTGTAGGCAACACCATGTAGTTGGAGACCCGTAACCAAGGAGGAGGTGGATATTGCACGGGAGGGCAGATTGCACAATACCCTGTGACGACCTGATAGTCCAGGGGTTTCACAGTGCCAGACACAATACCCTGATTACAGTGTCAGATAATATGCTCAAATAACAGTGCTAGACATACTGCCCTAATAACAGTGCCAGACACAGTGCTCTAATAACAGTGCTAGACATACTGCCCTAATAACAGTGCCAGACACAGTGCTCCAATAACAGTGCTAGACATACTGCCCTAATAACAGTGCCAGACACAGTGCCCTAATAACAGTGCTAGACATACTGCCCTAATAACAGTGCCAGACACAGTGCTCCAATAACAGTGCTAGACATACTGCCCTAATAACAGTGCCAGACACAGTGCTCCAATAACAGTGCTAGACATACTGCCCTAATAACAGTGCCAGACACAGTGCTCCAATAACAGTGCTAGACATACTGCCCTAATAACAGTGCCAGACACAGTGCTCCAATAACAGTGCTAGACATACTGCCCTAATAACAGTGCCAGACACAGTGCTCTAATAACAGTGCTAGACATACTGCCCTAATAACAGTGTCAGACACACTGCTCTAATAACAGTGCCAGACACAGTGCTCCAATAACAGTGCTAGACATACTGCCCTAATAACAGTGCGAGACACAGTGCCCTAATAACAGTGCTAGACATACTGCCCTAATAACAGTGCCAGACACACTGCCCCAATAACAGTGTCAGACACACTGCTCTAATAACAGTGCCAGACACAGTGCCCTAATAACAGTGTGAGCACAGTGCTCTAATAACAGTGCCAGACACAGTGCTCTAATAACAGTGCTAGACATACTGCCCTAATAACAGTGCCAGACACAGTGCTCCAATAACAGTGCTAGACATACTGCCCTAATAACAGTGCCAGACACAGTGCCCTAATAACAGTGCTAGACATACTGCCCTAATAACAGTGCCAGACACAGTGCCCTAATAACAGCGGTGCCCCGGGGCACAGTTGGTGCTCGTGAGAGTCTATGGTGTAATGGAAGGCTAAGCAGATGAAATAACAGAGACAACACCGGAGGGTGCAATTCCAAGATCTTTACTCACACTTTCTGGTAGGTGCACACTGGTGCCTTCGGACGTCTGGAACCCACTGTCAAGGACCTCCACCGTTTCTGGGTGATTTCTGGAATGAAAGCCGGTACCCTTCTCTCTAAAGTGTCTCTGTCTTCAACTGTCTTCCTAAGCCTAGCTCTTTTAGGATGAACCTGCTCGGCCTCCACTACAGCCTCCAGGCTGGGAGCTCGCCTGTCGGTTACTTGCCCCCTTTCTAGAGGTTCTGCTGTGGGCTGTGGCCCGGGGAGTTTGCAGCTTTCCCTGGGCCTCGGTTTTTACTGTTGGAGAAGATTTTTCACTCCTTCTGTTTCTAGGGACCGTCCCCTGTTGCAGCTTGATCCCTCCACCAATGTTCCTGTGGAACAGGCCACCACAGCTCACAAGCTATCCGTGGCCCTGGGATCCCTTCGTTCCCTGCTTGGTGTCACCTGGACCCTCTGAGTCCCAGGATCTTCACCAGGAAGCGTCTCTTTCTTTCCATAGCTCCTGTCTGACTAATGCTTTTCTTCTTCTTCTCCTTCTTGTCTGCCTCCTGCAGACCTCCTCCTCCTTCCCCTCACTCTCCTCAACTCCCTACACTTGACCTTCCTTTCTCTGACTGCACTCTGGTGGCTCCTCCCACCTCCCCAGTTGCTAAGCTGTACCCTATAGGAGCAGGGATGGGTCTTACGGCCCCTCCCAGCATGCAGCATGGGAGGGTTGCTGCCACTATCCCTGGTCCCAGTGTGTACCTAACAATGGGTGTTGTGTAGATTTGCCTGGTGACCGGCGTTCACTCCTTTCCTTACCCAGAATGGGACATCACACCGCTGGATGGGGTGCAATGTCCTGTGGCGACGAAAGCCTCAGGGGCGCCACACTCCCCCACAGCGAATCCCAGCACGTCCTCGGGCTGAAAAACAACACAAAATGTGGAAAGAATTGCAAAATACATTTTTACATGCATGTAACAAAACACTTTTAAAACTTTTCTTCCCTTTATGGGAGGCACAGTCACTTTAACGTTGCAAAACTTTCTTATAAAGAAACTCTAAATGTGCACTTCCAGTCCATTGCACGGTTTGGCACTTCTCCCATAATTCTGGTAGGGGGCACAACAGGTGCAACTATTTACATGTCTGACTACAACAAGTCCAGTAGCCTGGCAGTTCGTTCAACTTATTAAACTAAAAGGGCAAGGACAAGACCAGCCACTAAGTCCAGTGGCCTGGTTAACACAGGACACATTACACATTCACCGGGGACCACATTCCAGTTCCGTGGCCCGGTACATATAAACAAAGGGGGTGACTTCTTCAAAAAGCACAAGGGGCAAAACAAAAGGGACGTCTTCACAAAGGGATGAGGGGCAGACAGTGGCTATATACAGTTCTGCTACATCTTCATTTCTTTACTCGCGGGGGTAGATACGAGGATCCCACTCCGGCAATGCCCCAGGCAACAGGTAGGCCGAGGAGATCATAGTCTGGGTCTCCCGGGTGCTGGTCACTGGCCTACTGCGGGACGCTGCAGCCTGGGTAGGAGTGGGGCTGCTTGCAGGCACAGCACGGTTTTCTTGCAAAGGACTGCTTGCTTGCAGGGGGCTGCTGGTCTGTTGAGGGTTACTGGCTGGTGCGGGGCTGCTGGCTGGTGAGGGGTTACCGGCTGTACGGCGCCACTCTGGCTCTTCCAGTGGTGCTTCCTCCCGCACGATATGGGCGCCCAGGGCATACCAGCTGCGGCTCCCCATCAGCCTGGTGTATTCCAGCACATCACCCGGCTTTACATCACGCTCTGGGTGACCTTTAGTGAGGTGCTCCTCTATGTCGCGGCGTGCAATAAAGACGTCCTTTCCTAGGCCTGGTTCCCTGATGAACCCCCAGCCTTCCTTCAACTTAAATTCCAGCACCCGGCCTCTGCATACTGGGCCTGGGTGGGAGCTCGCCTGTCGGTTACTTGCCCCCTTTCTAGAGGTTCTGATGTGGGCTGTGGCCCGGGGAGTTTGCAGCTTTCCCTGGGCCTCGGTTTTTACTGTTGGAGATGATTTTTCACTCCTCCGGTTTCTAGGGACCGTCCCCTGTTTCAGCTTGATCCCTCCACCGATGTTCCTGTGGAACAGGCCACCACAGCTCTACAGCTATCCGTGGCCCTGGAATCCCTTCGTTCCCTGCTTGATGTCACCTGGACCCTCTGAGTCCCAGGGTCTTTACCAGGAAGCGTCTCTTTCTTTCCTTAGCTCCTGTCTGACTAGAGCTTTTCTTCTTCTTCTCCTTCTTGTCTGCCTCCCGCAGACCTCCTCCTCCTTCCCCTCTCTCTCTCTATCTCTACACTTGACCTTCCTTTCCCTGACTGCACTCTGGTGGCTCCTCCCACCTCCCCAGTTGCTAGGCTGTACCCTATAGGAGCAGGGATGGGTCTTACGGCCCCTCCCAGCATGCAGCATGGGAGGGTTGCTGCCACTATCCCTGGTCCCAGTGTGTACCTAACAATGGGTGTTGTGTAGATTTGCCTGGGGACCGGCGTTCACTCCTTTCCTTACCCAGAATGGGACATCACACCGCTGGATGGGGTGCAATGTCCTGTGGCGACGGAAGCCTCAGGGGCGCCACAACAGTGCTAGACATACTGCCCTAATAACAGTGCCAGACACACTGCTCTAATAACAGTGCCAGACACAGTGCCCTAATAACAGTGCCAGACACACTGCTCTAATAACAGTGCCAGACACAGTGCCCTAATAACAGTGCCAGACACACTGCTCTAATAACAGTGCCAGACACAGTGCCCTAATAACAGTGCCAGACACACTGCTCTAATAACAGTGCCAGACACAGTGCCCTAATAACAGTGCCAGACACACTGCCCTAATAACAGAGCCAGACACACTGCAATAATAACAGTGTCAGCCTCAATTAAATCATAGCAGTGCCAGCCACCATGCCAACATTACAGTGGCAATTGCAAAGTATTCATAACAGTGCTAGCTGCAATGCCCTAATAAAAGTGTCAACAACAATGCCCTCAAGGGTCAAAGCGACTAGAGAGCCTTCTGGCAGAGAATCAGACAGCGGTGACAATAGTGGGAGAACAGAGGCACAGGCCAGCAGCTTGCAGACGAGAGGTTCATGATAGCGGGGATAGGCTGAGAGAGAGTAGCCCAAAGAATAATACAACAGAATTGTATGAGTGAGGCCATGTCTGTCACAACGGTGAGAAGAAAAATAAACTGTTCAAGTTATGTGTGCCAAGCAGATGGCATGGCCTGGGCAGACAGGCACAGTCTCTGGTGTGGCAAGGGCCACCCGGGTACTTGAGGCTGGAGGCACGGTTGGGGCGGACAGGCACAGCCATTGGTGTGGTGAGGGCCACTGAGGTAGCTTATGCTGGAGGCACGGTTGGGGCAGAAAGGCACAGTCTCTGGTGTGGTGAAGGCCATCGGATTGGCTGAGGCTGGAGGCACGGCCAGGGCAGACAGGCACAGTCTCTGGTGTCGCGAGGACCACCGAGGTAGCTGAAGCTGGAGGCACAGCCTGGATGGACAGGCATAGACATTGGTGTGGTGAGGGCCACTGAGGTAGCTTAGGCTGGAGGCACGGTTGGGGCAGAAAGGCACAGTCTCTGGTGTGGTGAGGGCCATCGAAGTGGCTGAGGCTGGAGGCATGGCCAGGGCAGACAGGCATAGTCTCTGGTGTTGCGAGGACCACCGAGGTAGCTGAGGCTCGAAGCACAGCCAGGATGGACAGGCACAGACATTGGTGTGGTGAGGGCCACTGAGGTAGGTTAGGCTGGAGGCACGGTTGGGGCAGAAAGGCACAGTCTCTGGTGTCGTGAGCGCCATCGAAGTGGCTGAGGCTGGAGGCATGGCCAGGGCAGACAGGCACAGTCTCTGGTGTTGTGAGGGCCACCGTGGTAGCTGAGGCTGGAGGCATGGCCAGTGCAGACAGCCACAGTGTCTGGTGTCGCGAGGGCCACTGAGGTAGCTGAGGCTGGAGGCGAAGCCGGGGTGTACAGGCACAGTCTCTGGTGTGGCCAGGGTCACCGAGGTGGCTAAGGCTGGAGGCATGGCTGGGGTAGAAAGGCAAGGAAATAGTACCCTGTAACAAAGGCACAGCGGACAAGAGGACAACTTGATGGCTAGGGCACAGGAACACTACCTAACTAACAATGTTGATCAGGCACCTCCCCTAGTGGGAGATGGCCTTATGTACCCAGTGCCTCTCAGTGCTAGGCTGAGAGGCACTTCCTGGGAGTGACACACGCTGGTCAAAGGGCAGTGGCGCGCACGCCTCCTCAGGGACACTCCCGGAGGACCAGTGCCATGTGCACAGGGCCCGGGAGGAGGAAGCAGAGAGGGCACCTGTGGGGAGTGAGGAGACGATGAGACACGGGAGAGCTGTCTACGGCGGTGAGTTACGTGCATCCCTGTGGGAGGAGGAGAGCAGGGAGCGCAGGGACGCCAGCGCTACACAGGCCAAGTTCTTATGATGATGACCAGAGATAAAAATTATATTTACATCTTAATCTTAACACATCTAAGCCGCAGTTTGCCAATCCTAGTAATTGGTTGGATACAAGATCCCACAGTTCGCCCTTTTGACAATCTCTTATTTAGCCGACCATGACCCGTACAACCACAGCCGCGCTTCTCTCTGATGGAAAATCTCTAGCTTTTCCTCGCATGTGATCATCGACAGTGACTGGAGACCACTGAGAAAAAACTATTTAGAAAAACTCAAGAATATTTCCTAGATGAGAGAACAGAGCGGTCCGCGATATTAACCTACATTCACCACAACAACATCCTCCGCTCCGCCGCCGCCTTCTGCCGCCAAGGAGTCTCAGGCAATGTCCCCTTGAAGTTGATGACTGTGTGATTACCCACCTAGGAGACTGATTTGACTTACTTTTAAGGGATTGAGTCAATTCCTTGTCACGCTGGGGACTCTCTAAGCCCATAACACTCCGAAATTGATTTCCCATAAAACGCGCCGGCTCCAAATTGCAGCGTTCACACCCAGAGACTTCATTTGTGGTGGTGAGTTTGGATTTTATGTCCTTTGCTTCGTAAATCTAATCAAATGATTCTTGATAAATATCAACCTTCAGTAGCCCAATTCTCCGCGAGGCGTAATCTTGTAGGATAATACCAGTATAGGCATCCGAGGGGCAGCGCCCTGATAATAAGCTCCTTGGCATCGCGGGAGATTGTCGTATTTCAGTGGAGGACATGACAGATCTAGAACGGGCACAGATGTAACAACCTCGTCACCAGATAATCAAGCGTCTGAATGACGTGAACACCGAGCCCCCATGGATGATATATGATCTCTACCGATGATTCATCTCCAGCCATAAACGATCCCAGGCTGCAGCAGAAATAATCAGTCACAGCAATAAGCGTCACCGGGGTCACAGCTTACAGCAAATGGGGAATAAGTCTGGAAATATGAGAATATAATATCATTTAACTCTTTAGTATGAAAAGTATATATGACATGTGTAATAGTGTTCAGTGTTAAAATATGTTAAAGGTGCAGCAATTGTTACTGGCCCCTATGTACAAGAATATACTATAATACTGCCCCTATGTACAAGAATATAACTACTATAATACCGCCCCTATGTACAAGAATATAACTACTATAATACTGCCCCTTATGTACAAGAATATAACTACTATAATACTGCTCCTATGTACAAGAATATAACTACTATAATACTGCCCCTATGTACAAGAATATAACTGCTATAATACTGCTTCCTATATACAAGAATATAACTACTATAATACTGCCCCTATGTACAAGAATATAACTACTATAATACTGCCCCTATGTACAAGAATATAACTACTATAATACTGCTTCCTATATACAAGAATATAACTACTATAATACTGCTTCCTATATACAAGAATATAACTACTATAATACTGCTTCCTATATACAAGAATATAACTACTATAATACTGCCCCTATGTACAAGAATATAACTACTATAATACTGCCCCTATGTACAAGAATATAACTACTATAATACTGCTTCCTATATACAAGAATAGAACTACTATAATACCGCCCCTATGTACAAGAATATAACTACTATAATACCGCCCCTATGTACAAGAATATAACTACTATAATACTGCTCCTATGTACAAGAATATAACTACTATAATACTGCCCCTATGTACAAGAATATAACTACTATAATACTGCTTCCTATATACAAGAATATAACTACTATAATACTGCCCCTATGTACAAGAATATAACTACTATAATACTGCCCCTATGTACAAGAATATAACTACTATAATACTGCTTCCTATATACAAGAATATAACTACTATAATACTGCCCCTATGTACAAGAATATAACTACTATAATACCGCCCCTATGTACAAGAATATAACTACTATAATACTGCCCCTATGTACAAGAATATAACTACTATAATACTGTCCCTATGTACAAGAATATAACTACTATAATACTGCCCCTATGTACAAGAATATAACTACTATAATACTGCTTCCTATGTACAAGAATATAACTACTATAATGCTGCCCCTATGTACAAGAATATAACTACTATAATACTGCCCCTATGTACAAGAATATAACTACTATAATACTGCCCCTATGTACAAGAATACAACTACTATAATACTGCCCCTATGTACAAGAATATAACTACTATAATACTGCTCCTATGTACAAGAATATAACTACTATAATACTGCACCTATATACAAGAATATAACTACTATAATACTGCTCCTATGTACAAGAATATAACTACTATAATACTGCTCCTATGTACAGGAATATAACTATTATAATATTGCCCCTATGTACAAGAATATAACTACTATAATCCTGCTCCTATATCCTATATACAGGAATATAACTACTATAATACTGCCCCTATGTACAAGAATATAACTACTATAATACTGCCCCTATGTACAAGAATATAACTACTATAATACTACCCCTATGTACAAGAATATAACTACTATAATATTGCCCCTATGTACAAGAATATAACTACTATAATAATGCTCCTATGTACAAGAATATATCTACTATAATACTGCCCCCTATGTACAGGAATATAACTATTATAATATTGCCCCTATGTACAAGAATATAACTACTATAATACTGCCTCCTATGTTCAAGAATATAACTACTATAATACTGCCTCCTATGTACAAGAATATAACTACTATAATACTGCCCCTATGTACAAGAATATAACTACTATAATACTGCCCCTATGTACAAGAATATAACTACTATAATACTGCCCCTATGTACAAGAATATAACTACTATAATACTGCCCCTATGTACAAGAATATAACTCGTATGGTATAATAGTGCTCTCTACAGATGCGGTATACTATGTAGGACTGCTTTTATCCTAAACTATGCTGTATAGAGCATTGATAAATACGTAGAATGAAGGCTTTGCTGAAAATTTCCCATTGTTCCCGGTTGTTTCCTGCTCTTTGAACATTAGTTCAGCTTCAACATTAAGCCAGGTTACCGCTACCCCCTCCGTGGCTCAAATATTCTGTTGCTTTCCTGCGCTGCTCATGATGAAATTGCATAAATTGTGGGAGATATAATGTAATTAAAGGACATGGGAAGACAACTTAATGTCATGTCCTGCTAAGCAAATGCAAAAACATCACAGGGTAACTCCCAACTTCCTCTAAATAAAGGGGCAAAAGTTACCATGATGGTTTCACCAGTTGAGATACCTAAACAGAATACATCGTACCAAGCCAAGATACAGTGCACTATCCAATACAAGATACAGTGCAAATTTCTCACACACGCTTATCTAATACTAAAGCTTCCAGGAGTGCTGAGGTAAGAAGAGGCTGCTCACACTGCTGTCCAGTATGTCTATCTGATCTAATACTGGAGATGCCAAGCATAGAGCGGTACAAAGATGTTTTACATACTGATATACACCATATCTAATAATAAAGCTTACAGGAGTGCTGAGGTAAGAAGAGGCTGCTCACACTGCTGTCCAGTATGTCTATCTGATCTAATACTGGAGATGCCAAGCATAGAGCGGTACAAAGATGTTTTACATACTGATATACACCATATCTAATACTAAAGCTTCCAGGAGTGCTGAGGTAAGAAAAGGCTGCTCACACTGCTGTCCAGTATGTCTATCTGATCTAATACTGGAGATACCAAGCATAGAGCGGTACAAAGAGGCTTCATGTACTGCTATACACCATATCTAATACTAAAGCTTCCAGGAATACTGAGGTAAGAAAAGGCTGCTCACACTGCTGTCCAGTATGTCTATCTGATCTAATACTGGAGATACCAAGCATAGATCGGTACAAAGATGTTTTACATACTGATATACACCATATCTAATACTAAAGCTTCCAGGAGTGCTGAGGTAAGAAGAGGCTGCTCACACTGCTGTCCAGTATGTCTATCTGATCTAATACTGGAGATACCAAGCAGAGAGCGGTACAAAGATGTTTTACATACTGATATACACCATATCTAATACTAAAGCTTCCAGGAGTGCTGAGGTAAGAAGAGGCTGCTCACACTGCTGTCCACTATGTCTATCTGATCTAATACTGGAGATACCAAGCATAGAGCAGTACAAAGAGGCTTCACATACTGCTATACACCATATCTAATACTAAAGCTTCCAGGAATGCTGAGGTAAGAAGAGGCTGCTAACACTGCTGTCCAGTATGACTATCTGATCTATTACTGGAGATACCAAGCATAGAGCGGTACAAAGAGGCTTCACATACTGCTATACAGCATATCTAATACTAAAGCTTCCAGGAGTGCTGAAGTAATAAGAGGCTGCTCACACTGCTGTCCAGTATGTCTATCTTATCTAATACTGGAGATACCAAGCACAGAGCGGTACAAAGAGGCTTCACATACTGCTATACACCATATCTAATACTAAAGCTTCTAGGAGTGCTGAGGTAAGAAAAGGCTGCTCACACTGCAGTCCACCATGTCTTATGCCTATAATTCACTTTTATTTGAATATGATACTCAATAATGTCTAAATAGACCGATTCATAATAAAAAGAATACATTATTTTATTGGGGACATAAAAAAAAAAAATCACACAGAATAGCAGTGTTATAAAAACAAAGGAAACAAAGACAGGGCATTGTGATTCATGTAAGGGTCTAAAATCTCAGTGGTAAAATATAGTGCAGGTTTGTATACATCATATCAAAAGTGCTGACATAAGAAGAGGCTGCTCACACTGCAATCCATTACACTAAAAGTGCTGACATAAGAAGAGGCTGCTCACACTACTGTTCATCATATCAAAAGTGCTGACATAAGAGGTTGCTCACACTGCTGTCCATCACACTAAAAGTGCTGACATAAGAAGAGGCTGCTCACACTGCAATCCATCACACTAAAAGTGCTGACATAAGAAGAGGCTACTCACACTGCTGTTCATCATATCAAAAGTGCTGACATAAGAGGTTGCTCACACTGCTGTCCATCACACTAAAAGTGCTGACAAAAAAAGAGGCTGCTCACACTGCTGTTCATCATATCAAAAGTGCTGACATAAGAGGTTGCTCACACTGCTGTCCATCACACTAAAAGTGCTGACAAAAAAAGAGGCTGCTCACACTGCAGGTCATCATATCAAACGTGCTGACATAAGAAGAGGTGGCTCACACTGCTGTCCACCATCTTTCTGATCTAATACTAAAGATACCAGGGGGCAGAGGTAAGAAGACATCTTTCAACTGCTACCCACCCTGTCTGTTTGATCTAAAACTGGAGGTACTAGGGGTGTTGATTTAAGAAGAGGCTGCTCACACAACTGTCTAGTCTGTGTATCTAATCTAATACTGGAGATACCAGAGATGCTCAGGAAAAAGAGGCTGCTCACACTGCTGTCCATCCTATTTATCTGATTTATTACTGTAGATATCAATGTTGCTGAAGCAAGAAGATGCTGCTCACATGCACCGGTCTTATTAACATGATTACCAGAATGCCAGTTGAGTTGTAAGAACTGCAGCTAATAGGTCAATAAGGAACCATTGTAGAATCAGTTTTTCTCTTTAAGGCTACGTGCACACAATCTCTTTTTTTTAGGTCGATTTCACCTGGAATCTGCCTGACAAAGGGATATAAAAAGTGAAAAAGAAAGAACATATACACAGAAATGTCAAGACGACTTGCTGTGGATAGGTTCCACGTTTTGTCACTTCTTTGAACCACTTCATGGTTTGAAAGCCATGGAGCGGCAGTGACAAGCAGTGACCGGTTCCTTCTTCTGGTGGCTTCTGATTGGAAGATTCCACTATTTTATAAACAGAATGTAACACGAAATTACTGGTGGTGTTGTAAAAGAAGAGGATATACTACACAATGGGAGCCACGGTCCCTTCCCAACTTTTCTGATATGTGTGACTGGCAGAGATAGAGTTAATTTTTTAAAAGAAATGGAAACATTTCGAACATTCTTTTTCTGCTCTCTAGTCGTTTGTCTGCTATGAATAAAATATGGCAAAAAGAAAAGACATTTCTGAATCATTGCCTTTTTATCTCTTTTATTTTCGTTTTTATTTTTTTCCATTTATTGATCCCATTTCGGATTGCTCATTCTAATTTTTTAGGAAAGTGTGGTGCCCCAAAAACTACAATTTTGAAATTTAGATTTTATATTTTTCTCTTTACAGTGTTAAATTTAATATATTGATAAACTGGAATTTTACAGATGAATAATACAAGATATATTTATATTTTTTACATGGGGGAAAGAAGGGCAATTAATATGTTGTTATTTTTTTTAAGTTTTGTATAATTTATTTATTTATTTTTATTTTTTAACCTATTTTAGTTTCCTCAGGGGACTTAAACCTTTTGTCGTTTGATCGCCTTTACTGTACTCTTCAAATATTGGTTTCCTTTGAAACTCAGTGTGTGGCTGATCTTCCTAGGAGGACCAAGATGGCAGTGATGGGGAGCTTTCAGGAGGCCATGGTAACCCATTGGTTCACCACGATTGTGTATATGTAAAGCACCCCACGGGGCCTTGGGGAATAATCATCACCGGGCCGGTGAAGGGTCAGGGGGTGTCACGAGTGGCCCTGCCCGGGTTCGTGACCCTGAGGTGTCCACAAAAAGGAATGGAGGATGGGCTGATGAGGATGAAGGGGGTAGTTGTCTCATGACACCACCTGTGTTATGCTGCCAGGGATTAGCTGCCGCTGCGGGTGCTGTCCAGGACAGATGCTGTTGCAGCCAGGATGGTTTGGCTCCCCACAGGTAGAGCCAGGCACCAGGGAGGATGATTGTGGAGGTAGTGACCGTTGGCGCCGGAGCGCGGGACGCCGGCGCCAGCAATGAAGGGCTGATTCAGTCGTTGTGGTTCAAGCTCTTTTGCTCACAGTCCAGTTGTCACCCTTGGAGTGCCGTGATGGGCCCCAGCTGATCCCGGGTAATTCGGAGGTCACTGCTGGTGTTGTGGATTGCGGGCCCTTTCTTCTTGCACTTTTTTATGTGGATCCTCGTGACCTGAAGTATTTGGGGACCCCTGTTTGGTGTTAAATTTCCCGTCCCATCTGCAGGCAGTGAGAGCCCGTTTTGGGGCATGACTCACGACTCCAGGCTCTATGTTGCTACTGTGCTCTGGGATCATGTGGTGCCAAGAGGGACATAAAATCCCCCTGTCCGACGGATTCTGGTGTCGCAACTTGAAATATACGCCACCCTAGGGCTCCGTACCCTGAACTGTGCCGGTCCCGAGGGAGCAACTAAGCTCTCCCCTCGGCGACCGTATTTTCTCCTCTGTCTCGCAGCTTCCACCGGTAAGCTCCCTCTTGCTTCCTTCCCCAACCTCTGTCAGGGGACGACTCCTCTGTGTCAAAGTATCCTCCCCCCTCTCCCCTAGTGGCTGAGCCTCGCATCACCAGGTTCCTGTCACTAGTGGGTGGAAGCCCCAGTGTTTGGTGGCATCCTTAAGACCCGACCCTAGCCTGGTCCCCAGTGGGGAGGGCAACCTGCTGTGTATTTATGGAATGTTTGGATGTGGAACCGCCACCAACCTCCTCAATACCTGGAATGAGTACCGCACCTTAAGTGAGGTGCAGTACCCTGTGGCGACCGAAGCCTCAGGGGCACCACATATGTATGTGAGCATTGGTGTGTATGCTTTTTAAATGCTGCTGTTAGAGACTAAAAGCAGCATCTAAATGGTTAACAGCAGCTAGGGACTCGTTTATTAGTTCTTTAAATTTAGCCAGCATACACCATCTGTGGAGCCTGCGTAGCCCCTGTACCCTCTCCATACATGCAACCTGCTTCATGGCGGATATATCTGTAATGTGAGTGTTAAGTGATTAAAGGGTGTCACACAGAGTTTTGCTCAAACGTCACTGACTCTCATGGTTGCTTTGAGCGCTGTTCAGATTCCAGATTCTGAGTGAAAACTGTGGAAAAGGAAAGCGCAATAGGGTCTTACCCCAATATATATAGGGTGAAGCAAAGAATAATCCTACTCACCAATTCGGGTTGTGACAGTCACAACACCTATAGCAGCATGTAACACCAAGTCCCAACAGCGGTCCCCATGAGGCAGATAACAGAGAGTAGTAGAGAATGGGTTTCACAGCCGCGCCAAAAGACTACTGGATTCTTCTCAGATTAATGTCTCTTTTATTTCATAACAGGTCAAGTCTACGCGTTTCAGGAGAACACAGCTCCCTTCTTCAGGACAAACCAGCAAAGAATCATCAAATCTTTGCCCGTTATTATACATTACACATATATGTAATTCTTCACATATTTATGAATATATATATATATGCAGTTTTAGTATCACTCATATGTCATTGTGGAGGATAACTTTATTTCACTCTTTTCACTAGCATGGGGGTATTGAACCTGTTGTTTGAGATGCTCCCTTTCTCTAACAAGTGGAGGGATTTCTTTCCGCTCCTCTATCCTGATTCTCACGGTTCTATTTTTTCTCTAGTTAATTCTAGGTGTTTTTTGTTTTTTTTTTCTTTAGTACATGTGCACTGCTCTTCCTTCCCACGCTCCTAAACTCCATTGACCCCGTCTTCACTTCTAAAGTTCTGATGGAGCACTAGCTCTGTATCTTCCCTTTGAGCATGCGTACTCCACATTTTCCCACGGTCCTGAACCCCATTCACCCGGTGAACTTATTTGACCTATTTGAATCTATGATCCTAAGACCCGTGAGCCATAGTTGGACTCATGTATGGTCTAAATTGTATTTATGCATGAAGTGTTGCAAATCCGGCCCGACCCTGTGTTTCACTTTCATTAGTATATCTCCTTTCACTGCACGTATCCATACCAACCCTTGTCCCAAGATTGTAAGGATGATCATTCCCTCAGTGGCACACACACGTTGACACTAATGTCACGATTGTGTTTATATAATAACATAGATAATTATTCACATCACAACGGTCATTCTAAGATTTTGGAGACTTTTTTCTTCTTATGTCTGGGCGGTCACTATGGGACCGCTAGTAATAGACTCTTGCTTATATAGATATTTTATCCATTTTTGTATCCAATCCTTCTTGGAAGGATTTAATAAAAAAAAGAGATTTGATGATTCTTTGCTGGTTTGTCCTGAAGAAGGGAGCTGTGTTCTCCTGAAACGCGTAGACTTGACCTGTTATGAAATAAAAGAGACATTAATCTGAGAAGAATCCAGTAGTCTTTTGGCGCGGCTGTGAAACCCATTCTCTACTACTCTCTGTTAGATTCCAGATTCTGACACTCCGCCCGATGGTTTCACTTGTGTCTGGGATCAACCCAGGCAGACTCGGGCATCGACCTGCTGTGTTCTCATTCATGGGCAGGTTAGTAAGAGTTAATCTCTGCTAGTCTGCTTGCTCCTCTGGTCACATGTTGTGGGGAGGACTATCACATCTGCTCTCCTCCTATTTATGCTGGTTGAATCCTTCCACCCATGCCAGCTATAGTTTATTCTATGTTGGTCTGTGAGGTGTAGTGTTCCAGACTTACTGGTGAAGGTTGTGCTGATTGCTTGGTGCGGTTGTGGAGTTTACCTCTGTTGTTTTGTAGCTTCCTTCCTGCTCTTGTTTTTCCTTCTAATTCTCTTATTGTCTTATCGTGTGTGTGTGTGTGCATGTGCGTGCGTGTGTGTGCATGTGTGTGTGTTCGCGCTCGTGCTATGTGGCAGAGTTTTGGTTTTCCCTTGTCTGTCTTTATCTATGGGTTTCTTCATACTCCTGTCCCATACCTCCCTATGGGAGGGAGAATTAGATCAGGACTAGTCAGGAGCACTGCCATAAAGGAGACTCAGGCCTCTCCACCATCAGGAGTATCCCTGAGGATACAAATAGCATATGGGGCCCCTAGCTTGAAGAACAGCTTAGGAGCCCTATTTCCCTGATGTCCCATAGTCATCATGACAAAGGGGTTACCAAGGATTGTGGCAAAAAGTGAACTGAGAGAAGCCGGGCATGTCTAGTCATCCTGTGTGTTATGGGGCTGTCTGATTATAAAAACCAAAGGAATATCAGACAGTCAGGGTCCACCGTGCAAAGTCTCTGCTGCAGACTATGGCAGAGGATAAGGGGTATCTTGTACTATGGAAGCAGTACTGACACTGATACGTCTCAGTGACACTAGAGCCAATCACGGCGTGTACTGTTAAAGTCACAGCGACTACCGTATTTAGCATTTACGTAAAAGGGATATGTTAATGAGTGAGGAAGAGTATATAAGTGTGCCGCTGTAAATAATAATAGCACAAGTGCAGAGTGCAATACCTCTGTTAAACTCACAGAGGCATATAGTTAGAAAATAAAGCAATTCCTCCCTTACTTGGAGGGTGTGTGGAAAGGTCTCTGTTAATGATCACAGAGGCACAAGCAGTGAGTGTGAAATGGCACCTACCTAGGTCCATTCCTCTAGTGGTGCCAGGAGACGGACAGCAGCGTAAGCCGCACAAAGCTCCTACCTATGTTCGCTCCACTAGTGTGCGAGGATACGAACAACTGCCAGACGCAGTATAAGGAACGTTACCCTAGCGGCAACATCCACCTACGAGTAGAATCACGAGGCCCAGCCGGACCATGTGCCTCAGGCACCTGCCTATGTCCGCTCCACTAAGAGGTAAGGATACGGACAGCAGCCGAAGCTGTAAGGTATAAGAACGCTACCCTGCCGGTAACGCTCACCTAGCATAGACAGAGAGATGCCTAGAGGAACGCGCACAGAGCATCTACCCTCATGCATGAACCAAGAGGACTGGGCGGCGTGCATCAGGGTCATATATAGACTCTGTGCCTCATCCAAGATGGAGGACACCAGAGCCAATCCGCTGCCAGAACGACAGCAATGACATCACGCTGGCCTATCACCGAGCAAAGCGTCACAAGCACATGACCAGCGACCAATCGACATAGAAGGTGTCAGAGACATGTGACCACGTGTCACAAGCACATGACCAGTGGCCAATCAGCTTAGAAGGTGTCAGAGATATGTGACCTCGTGTCAGCGATGATGTCACCCGCACATGTGCAATGGCTCCAAGATAGGACTTAGTCTCCAGCGCTTGCACATGTGCAGTAGCAAGAAATCCGAACATAGTCTCCAGTGCTCGCACATGTGCAGTAGCAAGAAATCCGAACATAGTCTGCAGTGCCACAGCAACCGTAACTGAACACAAGCATGCAAATCACATACATGCGGTCATGTGAAAATCTTGCTTTATTCTGTTGGGCATTGTTTATGCTCTATGTGTCTGCTCAGGAATGCATCACATTTGTATAGTAAGAAATTAGAAAAGTAGCAAATTACACAGTGCACCAGATATACAGAATCCTTAGTTGTACCCGTATGTTAGCCACAAACATAAATTTGGCACAATTGACCCCAGTTGTTCCCATTCCTTCCTCGATCAGAGCAGCGCGTTATGTGAACTGTTACATTCGTTTTTATAACTGTTCGGCGATCCTTCCTTACTAATTGCGCTGCTTTTTTCTTCTGTCTTTTATGACCCTCGGCGCATTAGCAGAACTAATAATGTCACGTGCCAAGAATCTGCAATAAAGCCTCGCCGGCTCACCTCGATGAACGGGTCTGACGAGTATTTTATAGGCATGACTTCCAATGACATTGATTTAGTCGTGTTTGCTGATGCCTGTGCAGATGTAAAGATAACACGAGGATATAAGCAGTGGTATGAAGTTCAGAATATAGAAGCAGACACCGTGTGCCGGCAAGACTCAACATGGAAGAAATGCAACTGGTGCCAAATCTTCAAGGTTTGGAGCATCTTTTAACGACGTATCTAAAGCAGGACACCGGTCGCTGAGCTTATATTTGTGGCCACAGTCCATCTGTGCCACCAATGATCCCTATATTGTAGGAACTCGGCTGGTTCTGACCACACTTCTGCCTAGATATTCTGGTGTCTTACTTTGGAAGTTTAGTAGTTGGCAATGGGTGGAAATGAAACGGGCCATAGGCGCATCTTAAGGTGCAGAATGGACAATACCTACACCATGTTCCAAATTATTATGCAAATTGGATTTAAGTGTCCTATAATGTCATAAGTGTCATAATAATGAAACCCATTGATGGTATTGTGTCTCAAGGTTCTTTGGATCATTGAAAGGATCTCTCTGTTGCCAAAAAGCATCAAATAGTGCAATGCCTTGGACAAGGGATGAAAACATTAGATATTTCACGAAAACTTAAGCGTGATCATCGTACTGTGAAGAGATTTGTGGCTGATTCTGAGCACAGACGTGTTCGTGCTGATAAAGGCAGAATAAGGAAGGTTTCTGCCAGGCAAGTCCATCAGATTAAGAGAGCAGCTGCTAAAAAGCCATTACAAACCAGCACACAGATATGTGAAGCTGCTGGTGCCTCTAGAGTCCCTCAAACCTCAAGGTGTAGGATCCTTCAGAGCCTTGCTGTGGTGCCTAAACCTACTATTCGGCCACCCCTAACCAGTGCTCACAAGCAGAAACGGATGCAGCGGGCCCAGACATACATGAAGACTAATTTCCAAACAGTCTTGTTTACTGATGAGTTTCGAGCAAACCCTGCATGGTCCAGATGGATGGAGTAGTGGATGGTTGGTGGATGGCCACCTTGTCCCAACAAGGCTGTGACGTCACCAAGGAGGTGGAAGAGTCATGTTTTGGGCCGAAATCATGGGGAGACATCTGGTAGGTCCCTTTAGGGTTCCTAAAGGTGTGAAAACGACCTCTGCTAAGTATATAGAGTTTCTGACTGACAACTTTCTTCCATGGTACAAAAAGAAGAAACGTGCCTTCAGGAGCAAAGTCATCTTTATGCATGACAATGCACCATCTCATGCTGCAAAGAATACGTCTGTGTCATTGGCTGCTATGGGCATAAAAGGAGATAAACTCATCTTCCACCACCATCTTCCCCTGACCTCAACCCTATAGAGAACCTTTGGAGTATCATCAAGCAAAAGATCTATGAGGGTGGGAGGCAGTTCACATCAAAACAGCAGCTCTGGGAGGCGATTCTGACATCATGCAAAGAAATTCAAGCAGAAACTCTCCAAAAACTCACAAGTTCAATGGATGCAAGAATTGTGAAGGTGACATCAAAGAAGGGCTCCTATGTTACATGTAACGTGGCCTGTTGGGATGTTTTGGATGTAAATAGCTTTTTATTTCGGTGAATGTGACCTCCTAATGCTGCAAATTCCACAAATCAGCATTTTCAGTCCTTTAAAACATATAAAATGTTTAGAAACTCTCCTGTGCCTAATAATGTGGAACAGGAAGATTATACTGTTATCATTGGGAGGTTTCTTCAATAATATTCAATGTATCTTCTAACGGGTGATGACTTTTATTAGACTGACTGTCATTTGCACCGACCATTTAGGATAATCAGAGAAAAATATCATTTGCATAATAATTTGGAACAAGGTGTAAAATGTTGCACCCAGTTAAGTCAGGCACTTGTTCTGTCGAATATGTGTCCTGGAGTCTATTCATTATGATTTGCTCTTAAAGGGAACCTGTCACCAGGCTTTTCCCTTATGATATACGCCCATCACCATTGACCCCTTATACACAGCATTCTAGAATACTGTTTATAAGAGCCTAGGTCGCACTATGTAACGTAAAAAACACCTTTCTCATACTCATTTAGGGGGTAGTCCGGTGTGATGGGTGTCGCTGCTCTCGATCCGGCGCCACCTCTCTTCTTAAGATCGCCGTCCTCCTGCCCAGCCCCATGTGCATGTCATCCACAGGCCTCCATTGTGCTCCTGTGCATGCGCACTTTGATCTTCCCTGCTGAGAGCAGAGCAAAGTACTGTAATATGCGGGCGCAAGAAAAGGTCAAAGACCACCCGCGCATGCTCACTACAGTACTTTGATCTGCCCTCAGCTCCTGCGCATGTGTGACGCCCTGGACTAGCCAGGTAGTCACAGATAGCGCCCCGCACAACACCAGTCCCACACAAGGTAACACCAGCCAAACCATAAACCCTAGTCACCTCTCTCAGTGCTTGATGGACACACCAGGGGGGCAGAGCCAGGTGGTTGGCACGCCCACCGAGGAGTTCAGAGGGCCTGAGGCAGGAAACACAAGAGAGATCAGTTTTGAGTGTTGAGGAGTGAGGAGGTTAGGCCTGTGGTACAGGCCTGTGACAGACTGACAGGTGCCGGGGTCAGAGCCCTGGTACCTTGGCTAGGAGGCATACGGTGGCCTAGCCTGCAGGAGACGGGAAGACGGCTCGGTGGAACCGTGGTGGACCAAGACAGGGTAGTGGCCCGCCGGTACCGACCCGGGGAACCGATTCGGAAACCAGACCACACAGGGGGGTACTCAGACCCTGAAACGAGGTCCAGAACCCACTGAACCGAGTTAATTCACTGATTGCGGTCTGGACTATAGGTCCTTTCCCACCCAAGTCCCGACTGAAGGCAACAGCCCACCGAGGGGGATAGAAAGCCACCGTACAGGCAGAGAGATCCCACGGGCCAGCATCTGCGGGCAAACGGGCTCCTCCGACATGCAAAGCCGGGGAGTGGACTCCCGTCGCTGAAGTGCAGGCAGTCTACACATACAGTACACGGTGCAGGAGAAAGGCAAAGACCACAGAACCGGGTGGGTGACCAGATGCAGCCGGCTGCGGGCACCGACCACCATCAACTTTGTTTACCAGAGACTTGTGTGTGTCAATAACAGTGAGTACAACAGTGCCGTCCGGCCACGCACCACCCTGCACCGCACAGCTACTCTCCTCAACGGGTCCTGGGGCCATCATCCCTGCCCATGGAGGGGTTAACATTTTGATGCATCACCATCTCCCCCGGGTGCCTGGTAACTGCAGCGGTGGTGTCTACACCTTCACCACATCCCGTGGGTATCGTCACGAACTCAAACACGGCTCCGGCCGTACACCTACCTACCACCCCCCAAGTAGCGCGAGCACCCTTTCAAAGCGAAGTGACCCCGGGTCCGGTGGCGCTCAAGCCACCCACCAACGAGCCCGGATCCGAGCGGCTTGGCTGCAGCCGAGCGTGGGGCGGTACACATCGACTCTTCTGGCGTCACCAACAGGATACTTACCTGTTACATGTTAGTGTGCCACCCCGTGCTCGGCAGCCAAGCCGCTCGGGTCCGGACCTTCAGTGGGTGACTCGATGGTCTCTGGACCTGGGGGCACAGCGGTCACTTCGATCAAAAACGGGATTGCGGCTTGGGGACGTAGGTGTACGGCCGGAGCCGTGTTAAGTTTGTGACGCCAGCCACGGGATGTGGTGAGGTTGGACACCACCGCTGCAGTTACGGGGCACCCGGGGGAGATGTTACGCAGCAAGTTGTTAACACCTCCGTGGTCAGGGATGGTGGCCCCGGGACCCGTTGGGGGTGTTTGGCGGTGCAGGGGGATGGACGGCTGGAGGGCACTGATGTAAACACACGAGTCTCTGGTAAACCAAGGTGATTGTGGTTGGTGCCCGCAGCCGGCTGCAGTCTGGTCCCCCACCCGGTTGGTGGTCTTTAGGGATTTGTACATACAAAAGTGGTGTCTAACCAAAGTCAAGTCTGTTGTATATCATGTTTACTAGTTCTGCTCTCCCGCACATTTCTTTTTTCGATCTAAGGAAGAATTAGATCAACTGATCGTATAGCCCAAATAACAACCAATATAAATCAGCAGAAAGAAAGAAGTCAATGAACAAGACTCATTATTCAGATGGTATTTATTTGTGGTTGGTTCATGCATGTGAAAGGCAACCCTGTAATTATCAAGTGAACAAGGACTTTCCGTCCTCCTTGGCAAAACATGCCAGACACTTGTGGATGATTAGGATGTCATTTGTCTTATCACATGGCATGCACTCCAGTACCATCTTGCTCAGGTATTCTGGGTCATTAAAGGAGGAAAGGTCATCGATTCCAGCTTGCTTGTCCTTTATGATCCCATATGTGTTGACTAGGTATTCCGTAAAATGGCTGTGGACTTCGGGGCAATAGCCCAATTTCTTCAGCTGACTCATCGTTTGATCGTAGCGCCGGTACAAGTCGGATCTTAAGTTCTCGTCCACTTTGCCGGTCAGTGGACAAGTGGTCACCTGCGAACATGAAATAGAACATCATGACTACAAGACTACTGCAAATAATCACTGTCATACATATTTACGCAGAAATTAGTAATTTCCTTGTGAACAATCACATAAATGGCAGGAAAAAGACCAGCAGGGACCTTCATAGAGCGGGTGCTGGGATTGTGGATGGAGTTAATGAGTAGGTTTACTATTGATTGTTTTTTACAACATTCCCTTGATAATTCTTATTAATTCCATTGGTGGATGTAATTTTTTTAAGAACAAGCATTATATTACATTCTGAAAGGCCGGTTTCACACATCCGGCTTTTCGCTTGTTTGCCGGATCCGGCGCTCTCCCATACAGTGACTACAGTACAGTGACAGCGCAACAAGCGCTGGTGACATGCTGTCATGTGACCGGCGCATGTGACCCGGAAGTTACAGCGCTGTCACTGTACTGTATTGTCTGTACGGGAGAGCGCCGGATCCGGCAAACCGGCGAAAAGCCGGATGTGTGAAACCGGCCTAACATTGTTGGTACAAGCTGTACTCGCACATTGACAAACCCCTCCATTTATTAAAATAAACAGTTTAATAATAGTAATTGAGTAATTTCTCACCTGTAAAATCTTCTCCTTTATGTATGGTACTCGGTATCCATACAGTCGTCGTTGCTCCAGAAAGATGGCACACAGAATCCGGCGGTCCAGCTGAAAGGCCATCTCTCCGACAATGCGCTGACATGTCTTCACTTTTTCAGGGTCTGCATACGTAATAAAATCAATGCAATTGAAACTGCACCATGAGCCCGGAGAATTGGTCGGCTAATGGTAATATCAAACTACTCACCTAAAGGAGGGTAGGAGTCCATCTTTTGTTTTCTGTCTTTGATATCTAGAATATTAAAACAAAAATTGTTCCCATACATCAATGTTCATATCCTGGAGGAATGGTCTCCCCTGGCCCTCATGTAGGGTGCACTCCTGGTCCACTGGTGACATGGAGTGCTTTACTCTATGTACATTGCTTTGTCTATAGTTTACTCTGTGCCAGAGCAAGGTCCCTTCTTAACCCCTTAACGACCGCGGGCAGTAAAATTACGTCCTAGCGGTCATAACGTTACTGCCCGCGGTCTGCCGGCGGCAGCATGCTGCGATCGGCGCACATCTCAGCTGATTTTCACAGCTGAGATGTGTGCCTGCTAGGCACGAGCAGAATCGTTATCTGATCGTGCCGTTTAACCCCTTCAATGGCGCTGTCAATATGTGACAGCGGCATTATAAGCGCGATCGCGGTAAACTTTTACTTACCGCCCGATACCGGAAGTCACGTGACGCGATCACGTGACTTCCGGTAGTTGTCATGGTAGCACAGGGTCATGTGATGACTCCTGTACTACACATGAATTGCTTTCACTTTCGCTGTGCCCGCGGCACAGTGAAGCAGAAAGTGAGCGTATCTGCTGTTTACAGCTAGGTAGCTGTGATCAGCAGATAGTGCAGAGCGATCGGAATGCTGATCGCAATAGCCCCCTAGGAGGACTAGTAAGATAAAAAAAAAAGTTTTAAAAAATTAAAAAAAACCAAAAAAACCTAAAAGTTCAAATCACCCTCCATTCGCCCCATTGAAAATTAAAGAGTTAAAAAAATAAAAAATACACACACATTTGGTATCGCCGCGTTCAGAAACGCCCGATCTATCAAAATATAAAATCAATTAATCTGATCAGTGTACGGCGTAGCGGCAAAAAAATTCCAAACGCCAAAACGATATTTTTTTGTCGCCACAACTTTTGCGCAAAATGCTATAAGAGGCGATCAAAACGTAGCATCTGTGCAAAAATGGTACCGTTAAAAACGTCAGCTCGAGATGCAAAAGATAAGCCGTCACTCAGCCATAGATCCCGAAAAATGAGAACGCTACGGGTCACGGAATATGGCGTAAAACGTGCGCCACTTTTTTCGGACAAACTTCCGATTTTTTTTTAACCCCTTATATAAAAGTAAACCTATACATGTTTGGTGTCTACGAACTCGCACTGACCTGAGGCATCACACCCACACATCAGTTTTACCATATAGTGAACACAGTGAATAAAATATCTCAAAAACAATAGTGCTATCGCACTTTTTTTTGCAATTTTTCTGTATTTGGAATTTTGTTTGCCGTTTTCCAGTACACTATATGGTAAAACTGATGGTTTAATTTAAAAGTACAGCTCATTCCGCAAAAAAAATGAGCCCTCACATGACCATATTGACTGAAAAATAAAAAAGTTACGTCTCTCAAAAAAAGAATGGCGAAAAAAAAAACGGAAAGCGAAAAATCGGCCGGTCGTGAAGGGGTTAAAGGTTCCTCTGCCTTGGACAATTCCATAAATCCTAAATTACTAAGATCTGGTTCAACGTTTGAGGTTTCTTTATAAATGCCTACATCATATAGAGTAAAACGTCTTGCTACATGGATTTGTGGTGGCTCCCTATGAGCATTATATGAAAAGTTTCTAGTAACCAGACATAGGTATAAGCCTAATGTAAATTTGAAAAATGTTCTTAATTATTTAGTAATCTAAACACCACATATTAAGAAAATAACAGTGTAGGAAACACAACTGACATTCATAGTAGAATCCATGTGGCTGTTTCCTGTCTAGAATATGAAAAATAAATATATATTTTAATCTATAATATTAATAGTAGGTCACAACAACCTCATTTTATGGAGCATTCTGGAAAGTTTAATTGAGAAAGTTCTACATTTTAATTCCCATCATTCTGATTTCTTCTAGCTCAATGGTTGGATTTATGAGCCAAACCATAATGTAACCGTACGAGGGATATGTACTCATACATGGACACCCGCGTAGTGCAGATCCTACATCGCTTCCATTAATATATACCTTAATGTCAATGTGTGGCCATTACATCAATTCTTTTAGGAAACATCAAATATTACTCTACAATTTTTAATTTGGGGGCAATCTATATGTGTAATCCCAGGCTTACCCTTGTGGTCTTTCTTCTGTTTTCCTGGATGTATCCTGGTTTGAACTGACTTTTCATGGTCTTTTAAAACAAATCTAAGCTCCACGTTCTCCTGCATTAGCCCCATCATTTGGCGCAGTTCTGCATTTTCATTTTTTAGACGTGTACTCTCAGCGATCATGTCTTCCTGATCATCACAAGTATTTAGACTTTTTGGTGTAACGTCCATGGTGTTACTTGCAGAAATTCCTGAAGACATCTTCACAGGTTTTCTTCACAAAGCTAATGTCTAATTTGATGGAACATTCATGATCCTAACATTCTACGTTCTATGATGTCACTGGAAACCTGGGTATGAGATCATTGCTCATCGCAGCCAATGGGAATTCACAACATTGGAGAAATTGTGCAACGTAACTTATATAAATCATTATTCATAATATTCATTGTAGAAATTGAAGAAGCCAATAAAATTAAATGATTCTTATTTTAGGATCTAATTTTAAAAATGTATAAAAATCACGCAGTTAGCATAGTTAATCAAATGGAGGCTACTGTCACGCTCCCCGGCTCTCCTTCCACGCTCCCTGGCTCCCCTGCCGCGCTCCCCGGCTCCCCTGCCACGCTCCCCGGCTCCCCTGCCGCGCTCCCTGGCTCCCCTGCCGCGCTCCCCGGCTCCCCTGCCGCGCTCCCCGGCTCCCCTGCCACGCTCCCCGACTCCCCTGCCACGCTCCCCGGCTCTCCTTCCACGCTCCCTGGCTCCCCTGCCGCGCTCCCTGGCTCCCCTGCCGCGCTCCCCGGCTCCCCTGCCGTGCTCCCCAGCTCCCCTGCCACGCTCCCCGGCTCCCCTGCCACGCTCCCCGGCTCTCCTTCCACGCTCCCCGGCTCCCCTGCCACGCTCCCCGACTCCCCTGCCACGCTCCCCGACTCCCCTGCCGCGCTCCCCGGCTCCCCTGCCACGCTCCCCGGCTCCTTTGCAAGGCGTGCCCCGCTCCACGGCCTCCATGCATACTCACCTGCGTCCTCCAGGCAACCCGATCCTCGGTCCCGGCGCCCATCTGCGATGCCGAGCGCTCCTGCCTACTGTGCACCGCTCCCTGCTCTGGCTTCTGGCACCCAGGCCTCGCGCATGCGCATTAGGGCGCGCGCACGGTCATTGACCCTCTCTTAAAGGGCCAGCGTCCTCCAACAGGATATTGAAGATTCAGGTGCAGGGTATATAGGGGGTTCCTTTCCAAGTGGGCGGGGCCTGTTCTTCGTGTTTTGCTAAGCTAGGAGTCAGGTCTCCTTGTGTCTGGTGATATACTTACCTATCTCTCTCGTAGAGCCGCTCCTGCCTCGCCAACCGGTCCTGACGATACCCGAACCCCGTACGGTGACTGTCTGCCATCCCGTCAGTTCATACCATCTCCGATCCCTGTGGTGACCCGTCTTCTCGCTCCGTCGGTTCCGGACTCTGCCTGACGTCATCTCGGCCTCCGAACCTGAGCTCCGTCACCCGGACTACCTTCAGTGACTCCGTGGTCCCAGGGACTTCTACACTCCACTCCTCTGAACGGACTGTCCTGCTACCTGTAGTGCTCCGGCTACCGGGCACCTTGCCTTCGGTGAGGTGTTCAGCCCAGTGGATCCACCTCCTGGGTCTGCCCGTCCACCTGGCCCTAACAGCTACTAATTAAAGAGGATAGTATCTATTATATGCAAAACATATAAAACCTCATTAAAAATGTGGTAATGTTCAGAAATTCTCCTAAACAGGGAGGAAACTACAGAAAGATATGTGAATATACAGTCATGGCCAAAAGTTTTGAGAATGCTACAAATATTAATTTTTACAAAGTCTACTGCTTACGTTTTTCTAATGGCATATACTCCAGAATGTCATAAAGAGTGATCAGCTTAACAGCAATTACTTGCAAAGTCAATATTGGCTAAGAAAATGAACTTTAACCCCTTCAGCCCCCGGGCACTTTCCGTTTTTGCGTTTTTGTTTTTTGCTCCCCTTCTTCCGAGAGGCGTAACTTTTTTATTTTTCCATCAATCTTGCATATGAGGGCTTGTTTTTTGCGGGACGAGTTGAACTTTTAAAAGAAACCATAAGTTTTACCATATACTGTACTGGAAAACGGCAAAAAAATTCCAAGTGCGGAAAAATTGCAAAAAATGTGTGATCGTACAATAGTTTTTGGGATATTTTATTCACTGTCTTCACTATATGGTAAAACTGAGGTGTCTATGTGATGCCTCAGGTCGGTGCGAGTTTGTAGACACCAAACATGTATAGGTTTACTTGTATCTAAGGGGTTAAAAAAAATTCACAAGCTTGTCCAAAAAACGTGGCGCACGTTTTGCGCCATTTTCCAAAACCCGTAGCATTCTCATTTTTCAGGATCTGAGGCTCAGTGATGGCTTATTTTTTGCGTCTCAGATTCATTGATTTTATATTTTGATAGATCGGGCATTTCTTAACGTGGCAATACCAAATATGTGTGTATTTTTTATTTTTTTAACCCTTTAATTTTCAATGGGGTGAAAGAGGGGTGATTTGAACTTTTAGGTTTTTTTTTATTTTTTTTTAATTTTTTAAAACTTTTTTTTTTACTTTTTTTTAAATTTTACTAGTCCCCCTAGGGGGCTATAGCGATCAGCAATCCGATCACTTTGCACTATCTGCAGATCTCAGCTACAGAGCTACAGATTTGCTGCTTCACTTTCAATGCCGGCTGTACAGTTAGGTCCAGAAATATTTGGACAGTGACACAAGTTTTGTTATTTTAGCTGTTTACAAAAACATGTTCAGAAATACAATTATATATATAATATGGGCTGAAAGTGCACACTCCCAGCTGCAATATGAGAGTTTTCACATCCAAATCGGAGAAAGGGTTTAGGAATCATAGCTCTGTAATGCATAGCCTCCTCTTTTTCAAGGGACCAAAAGTAATTGGACAAGGGACTCTAAGGGCTGCAATTAACTCTGAAGGCGTCTCCCTCGTTAACCTGTAATCAATGAAGTAGTTAAAAGGTCTGGGGTTGATTACAGGTGTGTGGTTTTGCATTTGGAAGCTGTTGCTGTGACCAGACAACATGCGGTCTAAGGAACTCTCAATTGAGGTGAAGCAGAACATCCTGAGGCTGAAAAAAAAGAAAAAATCCATCAGAGAGATAGCAGACATGCTTGGAGTAGCAAAATCAATAGTCGGGTACATTCTGAGAAAAAAGGAATTGACTGGTGAGCTTGGGAACTCAAAAAGGCCTGGGCGTCCACGGATGACAACAGTGGTGGATGA
The DNA here is from genome assembly GCF_048569485.1 of Anomaloglossus baeobatrachus. NCBI lineage: Eukaryota > Metazoa > Chordata > Amphibia > Anura > Aromobatidae > Anomaloglossus > Anomaloglossus baeobatrachus. Next base: position 32,040,429 of record NC_134358.1, read on the forward strand.
TCGTCGCATACTTTCTTTGGTGAAGAAGAACCCGTTCACAACATCAACTGAAGTCCAGAACACTCTCAGTGAAGTAGGTGTATCTGTCTCTAAGTCAACAGTAAAGAGAAGACTCCATGAAAGTAAATACAAAGGGTTCACATCTAGATGCAAACCATTCATCAATTCCAAAAATAGACAGGCCAGAGTTAAATTTGCTGAAAAACACCTCATGAAGCCAGCTCAGTTCTGGAAAAGTATTCTATGGACAGATGAGACCAAGATCAACCTGTACCAGAATGATGGGAAGAAAAAAGTTTGGAGAAGAAAGGGAACGGCACATGATCCAAGGCACACCACATCCTCTGTAAAACATGGTGGAGGCAACGTGATGGCATGGGCATGCATGGCTTTCAATGGCGCTGGGTCACTTGTGTTTATTGATGACATAACAGCAGACAAGAGTAGCCGGATGAATTCTGAAGTGTACCGGGATATACTTTCAGCCCAGATTCAGCCAAATGCCGCAAAGTTGATCGGACGGCGCTTCATAGTACAGATGGACAATGACCCCAAGCATACAGCCAAAGCTACCCAGGAGTTCATGAGTGCAAAAAAGTGGAACATTCTGCAATGGCCAAGTCAATCACCAGATCTTAACACAATTGAGCATCCATTTCACTTGCTCAAATCCAGACTTAAGACGGAAAGACCCACAAACAAGCAAGACCTGAAGGCTGCGGCTGTAAAGGCCTGACAAAGCATTAAGAAGGAGGAAACCCAGCGTTTGGTGATGTCCATGGGTTCCAGACTTAAGGCAGTGATTGCCTCCAAAGGATTCGCAACAAAATATTGAAAATAAAAATATTTTGTTTGGGTTTGGTTTATTTGTCCAATTACTTTTGACCTCCTAAAATGTGGAGTGTTTGTAAAGAAATGTGACAATTCCTACAATTTCTATCAGATATTTTTGTTCAAACCTTCAAATTAAACGTTACAATCTGCACTTGAATTCTGTTGTAGAGATTTCATTTCAAATCCAATGTGGTGGCATGCAGAGCCCAACTCGCGAAAATTGTGTCACTGTCCAAATATTTCTGGACCTAACTGTATTCCGGCATTGAGAGGAAGTCATGTTAGCTACAGGCGTCATCACATGACCCTGTGCTACCATGGCAACCGTCGAAAGTCACGTGATCATGTCACGTGACTTCCGGTGGGGGCGGGGTAAGTGACTGTCATGGCGGCGCCCATATACATATCGCTGCCAGATTTTGGCATCGAAATGTAAGGGGTTAATGGCCGCGGGTGGAAGCGATTCCACCCGCGGCTAGCAGGCACACATGTCAGCTGTTGATAACAGCTGATATGTGCGCGGATCGCCGCCGCCTGCCAGCGGCAGGGGGCGGGGCTTACCGGCACATGATCCATGACGTACCCAGTACGTCATGGGTCGTTAAGGGGTTAACCCCCAAAACACATTTCAACATCATTGGATTCCTGCCTTAAAAGGAGCAGCTAACATTGTTTTAGTCATTGTTCCAGTAACACAGGTGTGGGTGTTGATGAGGACAGGGCTGGCGATCAATCAGTCATGATTAAGTAAGAATGACACCACTGGACACTTTAAAAGGAGGCTGGTGCTTGGTATCATTGTTTCTCTTCAGTTAACCATGGTTATCTCTAAAGAAACACGTGCAGCCATCATTGCTCTGCACAAAAATGGCCTAACAGGGAAGAGCATCGCAGCTACAAAGATTGCACCTCAGTCAACAATCTATCGCATCATCAAGAACTTCAAGGAGAGAGCTTCCATTGTTGCCAAAAAGGCTCCAGGGCACCCAAGAAGGACCAGCAAACGCCAGGACCGTATCTTAAAACTGTTTCAGCTGCGGGATGGGACTACCAGCAGTGGCGAGCTAGCTCAGCAATGGCAGCAGGCTGGTGTGAGGGCTTCTGCATGCACTGTGAGGTGGAGACTGCTTGAGCAAGGCCTGGTTTCAAGGAGGGCAGCAAAGAAGCCACTTCTGTCCAGAAAAAACATCAGGGACCGACTGATATTCTGCAAGAGGTACAGGGAGTGGACTGCTGAGCACTGGGGTAAAGTCATTTTCTCAGATGAATCCCCTTTTCTATTGTTTGGGACATCTGGAAAACAGCTTATTAGGAGAAGAAGAGGTGAGCGCTACCACCAGTCTTGTCTCATGCCAACTGTGAAGCATCCTGAAACCATTCATGTGTGGGGTTGCTTCTCAGCCAAGGGAATCGCACCACTCACAGTCTTGCCTAAAAACACAGCCATGAATAAAGAATGGTGCCAGAATGTCCTCCAAGAGCAACTTCTCCCAACTGTCCAAGAGCAGTTTGGCGCCCAACAATGCCTTTTCCAGCATGATGGAGCACCTTGCCATAAAGCAAAGGTGATCACTAAATGGCTCATGGAACAAAACATAGAGATTTTGGGTCCATGGCCTGGAAACTCCCCAGATCTTAATCCCATTGAGAACTTGTGGGCAATCATCAAGAGACGGGTGGACAAACAAAAACCAACAAATTCTGGCAAAATGCAAGCATTGCTTATGCAAGAATGGACAGCTATCAGTCAGGATTTGCTCCAGAAGATGATTGAGAGCATGCCCGGGAGAATTGCAGAGGTCCTGAAGAAGAAGGGGCAACACTGCAAATATTGACTTGCTGCATTAACTCATTCTAACTGTCAATAGAACCTTTTGGTCTCATAATATGATTGCAATTATATTTCTGTATGTGATGTAAACATCAGACAAACACAATTAAAAACCAGAGGGCAACAGATCATGTGAAAATAGCATTTTGGTGTCATTCTCAAAACTTTTGTCCATGACTGTACATGCACAAATCTTCAATTCACTTATATAATTTATTATATACAGCGAGTGAAATTAATTGTCAACACGTCACTAATTTTCTAAGTAAATACAGCTGCATGCCGAATTTTGGGCACTCCTGGTCAAAATTACTGTTTTTGTGAACAGTTAAGCAAGTTGAAGATGAAATGATCCCTAAAAGGCATACAGTTAAAGATGACACATTTCCTTGTATTTTAGGCAAAAAAAAAAAAAATATATATATATATATATATATATATATATATATATATATATATAAATTGCAAAAAGGAAAATGGTCTATGCACAAGTTTAGACACCCTTGGAGATATGTGTGCTCAGATAATTTGACCAAGGTTTCAGACATTAATTAGCTTGTTATTGTTCACTGTCATCGTTATGTAAGTTCAGGTGATGCAAATTTCAGAACTTTATATAAACCCAGCCTTCTACCTTGTACCAAAAAAACAGCAGCCATGGGTTCTTCTGAGCAGCTGCCTAGCACTCTGAAAATTAAAATGGTGGAGGCCTACAAAACAGGGATAGGTTACAAAAAGATAGCAAAGTGTTTTCAAGTTCCTCTTTCCTCAGTTCAAAATGTATTTAATAAATGGCAGTTATGAGGAACAGTGGAGGTCAAGATAAAGTCTGCAAGACCAAGCAAAATTTCTGTGAGAGCTGCTAATAGAATTGCTAGAGAGGCAAGTCAAAACCCCCCGTGCGACTGCAAAAGACCCTCAGAAAGATTTAGCAGACTCTGGAGTTGTGGTGCATTGTTCTACTGTTCAGAGATACCTTCACGAATATGGCCTTCATGGAAGAGTCATCAGAAAAAATCCTCTCCTGCATCCTCACCATAACATTCAGCATCAGAATTCTGCAAAAGATCATCTAAAGAAGCCTGATGCATATTGAAAACAAGTCCTATGGACCGATGATGTCAAAATAGAACTCTTTGCCCACAATGAACAAAGGTATATGTGGAGAAAAAAAGTCACAGAATTTCAGGAAAAGAATATCTTGCCAACCATTAAGCATGGGGGTGAATCAATCATGCTTTGGGGTTGTGCTGCAACCAATGGCACGGGGAACATTTCACAGAGAGAGGGAAGAATGGATTCAATGACATTTCAACAAATTCATGATGCAAACATAACACCAGCTGTAAAAAAAGCTAAAGCTGAAAAGTGGATGGCTTCTACAAATGGATAATGATCCTAAACACACATCAAAATCCACAATAGACAACCTCGAAAGGCACAAGCTGAAGATTTTACAATGGCCCTCACAGTCCCCTGGTCTGAACAACATTAAAAATCTGTGGCTAGACCTCAAAAGAGCAGTGCATGCAAGCCGAGCCAGGAATCTCACAGAAGTGGAAGACGAGCCATGAATCTCACAGAAGTGGAAGACAAGCCAGGAATCTCACAGAACTGGAAGACGAGCCAGGAATCTCACAGAACTGGAAGACTTTTCCAAGGAAGAATGGATGAAAATCACTCAAACAAGAATTTAAAGACTCTTGGATGCTACAAAAAAAGTTTACAAGCTGTGATACTTACCAAAGAGGATGCAATTAGGTACTAATCATGCAGGGTGCCCAAACTTTTCCATCTGTCTATTTTCCTTTTTTCTTAATTTAAAAATGTAAAAGATGAAAATAATTTCTACCAGGGGTGCCCAAACTTTTACATGTATAATTCTAAAGGTGCTATTGACATGAATGGGTCACCAAACGGAGGTAACAACCCATCCAATTACCACCCTAGATAGGTTCCACACCTATGTCCTGAGCTGGATACCTGACTTTAGGTATCCCTAGTGCTTGGCCCTAAATATGGAATGGGGGATGAGCTCTTTGTCAACCCCACTAAACATTAAAGAAGACAATAAGGGGGACACAGGGGAATAGTGCATGAACTAGTTATCCACAGCTGACTCAGGTAGAAGTTCAGCAAAGTTACAGCGACAACACCACAGATGAGAGCAAGCCACCTGCTTGCATCCAGAGCTTGAATGAACAGAATATCACCAGCACAAATCCACGGAAAATCAGAGTATTTAAACCCAAGGGGAAAAACAGATGATTAGCAGCTGAAGGGAAGAGGAGCTTCTCTGGGTCTTAAAGGGAAAAGGATGAAAACCTAGCAGAGGAGCTACCTAGTAAACTTAATACTGACAGCAGGAACAATAGAAAGTTAGGGAGCATTTTACACAGCCAAACGCTGTAACCTTCTATTGCCGGACACTACAGTACTGTCTGTCACCCGTGACAGTTTTGCAACAGTAAGGTTGTGAAGGATCTTGAGGCAGCTCACTGATTTTATCTATCATGAGATGTTTCTTGTGTGTCACTTGGTCATGGCACATAAGGGGGAATAGTGTGGTAGTCATGGTATATAAAGCACGATGGTGTGGTGGTCATAGTATATAAGGGGGAATGGTGTGGTGGTCATGGAATATAAGAAGGGACGGTGTGATGGCCATGTACCATAAGAGGGACAGTGTGGGGTAATTTTTTGTGCAGAGATTACAGGGCACAATGTGGGATGTGTTGCAAAAGATTCCTAAATGTAGAATACATTGGTTAAATGCAAGTTTTAAACAACCGCTAATCTGCTATATCAAGCAGATCGCCAGTAGTTTAATAGTCTGTTTAGACAGTCTGCGACCACAGTTTTATTTGCATAGAATGATCTTAACACGATCGCCCTGTACACATAGAATAGTGTGGCGCCCTGGACTAGCCAGGTCGTCACAGGTAACACACCCCCACCCCCACTAGACAGCAACATTAGCCAAACACAAAACCCTTGTTGCCTCCCTCCAGTGTCTGATGTCCACACCAGGTGGGGCGGAGCCAAGCGGTTGGCCCCACCCACCGAGGAGTTTACAGGCCTGGAGTCGGGAAAAGTGACAATTAGAAGTTGGAGTTGAGTGGAGGAGGTTGAAGTGGAGAGTGTCTGGGTTTGTGGCCCAGGCACTGACAGCAAGGTTGGCAGACGGTGGTGGCCGTCTGCAGGAGTGGTAAATCAACGCGGAACCGTAGGACCGGGGTCGGGCGGTGGCCCGCCGGTACCGACCGGGGAGCGAAGTGAAGCCAGCACACACAGGCAGGGCCATCGGACCCTGACTAGGCTTGGAGTTGCCGTCAACAGTCAAATCCGAGTGTGACAGGAACCCCAGGGGTTTCCTAACAGCCAAAGACCCATTAGAAGGCAACCGTCCCCACCGTGAGGGTATACAGCTACCGCCTAAGGGTAGAGACCCAAGGGCCAGCGCCTGCGGGCAACCGGGCTCCTCCGGCATCCATACACCGGGGAGCGGACTACCGTTGGGGATCCATCGTAGTCAGAACAGTACACAAAGGTGCAGGGAAAGACAGCCGCCATCACCTGTCCGGGGAGAGACACTGCAGCCGGCTGCGGGACCCGTTCATCCAGCCGTTTGGTTTACCGAGGACTTTGTGCATCTCTTACTGAGTGAGTACACCCGTGCCATCCGGCACCGCGCCGCGCTGTCCCTGCAACCCTGCACTTCACCAACCTTGCCTCCCCTTCACATCACCGGGCCCCGGGACCACCAACCCCTACCCACGGAGGGGGAAAACAATATCCCAGCTGCTCCCCACCATCGCTCCCGGGATCCCCGTCACCAGCAGCGGTGGTGCCCATCTTCACCACAACCCGTGGGTGACGTCACGGACTAAATCTCCAAAACAAACCAACCACCCTTTTCACTCACGGGCGAGGAGAGCCGCTCGAGTCCCCGGATCCGGCCCAACGCTCGAGCAGCAGCAGCAGCTGCAGCAGCGCCGGACCCGAGCGTTAGTGAGCGCAGCAGCGGCGTCCTCCCCGCCCGCGACAATAGCATTGCTCTTGGCAGCACACAGAGCAATGTGCTGCTAAGACAGATAATATTTGACATCCCAACTGTCAATTAAACTCCACAAACATTTATTTAGGGACTGCAGCTCATACAAAAATCATACCAGGCATATACAGTTTAACCTAATAAATAAAAATCTTTTTTATGCAAATGAGGGTGCATTGGTGCACTTTTGATGTAACATGCCTTGGTGCAACATTATACCCTTTTATTCGCATATTAAAGTGAGTCTGCTATTTTGATTGACAGCCCTTCATTGGTAAGAGTGAGCGCTGCCTAAAATTGGGTCGGCGTGCACACAATGTGGCTGCAGGCCGATTCTGATACAGTGGAACCTCGCTTAACGAGTAACCCACTTAAGGAGAATTTCGCTTAACAAGCAAAGCTTTCTGTAAATTTGTAACCCGCTTTACGAGAAAGCCTTGCTGTACGAGCAAAATTCCAACCGGCGATGGAAAGGAAGGTAATGTGAGCATATAATATGTGCATACCTCCCAACCGTCCCGGATTCTGCGGGACTGCCCTGATTTTAGAGGTGTGTCCCGCAGCCCTGCAGCTCACAGCTGATGTCCTGGCTCCTCCCCTCAGTGCAGTGAATAAATTAAATTATCTTCAGCTCTGGATTATCAGGGCGGCTGGGACTCGAACCCGTGAACCATGAGAGCTCATTGTTCCATAGGCAGCAGCTCTACCACTGAGGTACTGGCTGTAATGAAAAACATAGGCAGTTTTGGTTATCTTGACCTCTATATTGCTGTTGAGAAACCAGAAGCAGATTATTCAGCTGCAAAGATGGATGGATGATAGAGGGATGGATGATAGAGGGATGGATGATAGAGGGATGGATGGATGATAGAGGGATGGATGGATGATAGAGGGATGATAGAGGGATGGATGGATGATAGAGGGATGGATGATAGAGGGATGATAGAGGGATGATAGAGGGATGGATGGATGATAGAGGGATGGATGATAGAGGGATGGATGGATGATAGAGGGATGGGTGGATGATAAAGGGATGGATGATAGAGGGATGGATGGATGATAGAGGGATGGGTGGATGATAGAGGGATGGATGATAGAAGGATGATAGAGGGATAGATGGATGATAGAGGGAGGGATGATAGAGGGATGTATGGATGATAGAGGGATGGATGATAGAGGGATGGATGATAGAGGGATGATAGAGGGATGGATGATAGAGGGATGATAGAGGGATGGGTGGATGATAGAGGGATGGATGATAGAGGAATGGATGATAGAGGGATGATAGAGGGATGGATGATAGAGGGATGGATGATAGAGGGATGATAGAGGGATGGATGATAGAGGGATGATAGAGGGATGGATGGATGATAGAGGGATGGATGATAGAGGGATGGATGGATGATAGAGGGTTGGGTGGATGATAGAGGGTTGGATGATAGAGGGATGATAGAGGGATAGATGGATGATAGAGGGAGGGATGATAGAGGGATGTATGTGTCGCGGGTGGGGAGGAGGGTGGCAACGCTGCGCTCTCCCACAGCTCGGGCCCGGCCGCCGCTGCTCTGCGGCTACTGCTGCTCGGTGGCTCGAGTGATGGGCCGGATCCCGGGGACTCGAGCGGAGCTCCTCACCCGTGAGTGAAAGGGGTTGATTGTTGGTGGGGGATTTGGTTAGTGTCTGTGACGCCACCCACGGTTGTGGTGATTTTTGGTGACACCACCGCTGCTCTGTACGGGGATCCCGGGAGCGGTGACAGGGAGCAGCTGAGTTGGTGATTCTCCCCTCCGTAGGCAGGGGGCTGGCTGTCCCGGGGCCCGGTGATGGGGTTGGGATGGTTGACAGGCGGGTTATGGGACCTGTGGAGGTGCAGGGGCGCAGGGGCAGCGCTGTGCCGCACGGCACGGAGGTACTCACTCAGCCCAAGGATGATGACACAGTTCACGGTAAACAAGCGGCTGGTTGGACGGCTCCCTCGGACGGCTGCGGTGCTGATGTTCCCTGCAGTTAGCGGTGACGGTCTCTTCCCTGCACCTAAATACGGTTGTTGGTATCGATGGGTTCCCACCAGTAACCCGCTCCCCGGCTTGGATATGGGCCGGAGGAGCCCCTCTTTGCCCGCAGGCGCTGGCCCTGAGATACTGGTGTCTTGGCGGTGGCGGTGTCCCTCTCTCACGGTTGGACCTTTGCCTTCAATCAGGACTTTGCTGTTTAGAGACCCAGGAGGTCCCCTTCACTGACGGATTTGGCAACTTGTACGGCGACTCCAAGCCTTGCCGGGATCCGAAAGGCCCCTGCCAATGGTGCTGGCCTCTCTTCGTGTACCGGTCCGGTACCGCCGGTCCACCACTCGTCCACGGTCCTTTCGGCAACTCCAATTAGCCACTCCTGCAGACGGTCACCACCGTCTGCCAACCCTGCTGTCTCTGTCCGGGGCACACACCCGGACGCTCTCAGTCAGTTTTTACTTGCTCCTCAACTGCCACTTCACTTCACTCCTTCCACTTTCACTACTCAAACTCAACTGCTGGTTTTCCCGCCTCCAGGACTGTGAACTCCTCGGTGGGTGGAGACCAACCGCCTGGCTCACCCCCTGGTGTGAACATCAGCCCCTGGAGGAGGGCAACAAGGATTTGTGTTCTGACTATGGTGTTCCTGCAGGGAATGTGGAGTGTGTGGTGGTGTTGTGACCTGTGACCCCTGGCTTGCCCAGGGCGTCACATTTGGATGATAGAGGGATGGATGATAGAGGGATGATAGAGGGATGGGTGGATGATAGAGGGATGGATGATAGAGGAATGGATGATAGAGGGATGATAGAGGGATGGATGATAGAGGGATGGGTGATAGAGGGATGGATGATAGAGGGATGGATGATAGAGGAATGGATGATAGAGGGATGATAGAGAGATGGATGATAGAGGGAGGGATGATAGACGGATGGATGGATGGATGATAGAGGGATATATAGATACATGACAGATATTAGATGGATAGATAGATAGAAGGATAGATAGAGGGATAGAGGGATAGATAGATAGATAGATAGAGGGATAGATAGATAGATAGATAGATAGAGGGATAGATAGATAGATAGATAGATAGATAGATAGAAGGATAGATAGATAGATAGATAGATAGAGGGATAGATAGATAGATAGATAGAGGGATAGATAGATAGATAGATAGATAGATAGATAGATAGATAGATAGAAGGATAGATAGATAGATAGATAGATAGATAGATAGATAGAGGGATAGATAGATAGATAGATAGATAGATAGATAGATAGATAGATAGATAGATAGAAGGATAGATAGATAGATAGATAGATAGATAGATAGATAGATAGATAGATAGATAGATAGA
>NC_134358.1:32058017-32063017 GCF_048569485.1 Anomaloglossus baeobatrachus
AAAATATGAGCTATTCTATAAGTGCCCGTATTTATTGGTCCTTGCACTTGTTGATTGAATAACATGGGTTATCCTACTGCCCGTTAAAAATTGATAGATATATTCCGCAGGTATTGATTTTAATTATATAATAATTGGTTTTATGTTTTATATATTTTTATAATTCATATTTATGTCTCTTTTATGCAGATTTTATGTGATATTTTATATAGAAATTGTTTTATCAGGTCATAATAACGCGATTTTAAATTGATAATGTAACCCCTATTTTAATGCCCCTATTCCTTGCACAAATCTTGAACATATTATAAAACATAATATCATAATAGAGGTATCTTAATACTTTCCTTTGAGATACAGATCGCAGACATGCGCACTTGCTTTTCTTCCCACGCTGTTGAACTCTTCTCACCCCTTCAATGGATTCTATTTCAACACTTGCTACATATCTGAGTCAGAGCATGCGCGGTTGCTTTTTTTCCCACGCTCATGACCTGACATAAACCTTCACATTACGGAGGTGCCTGTTCACTTAGTTACACCCACATGTATACTCAGTGGTGGATAGTTATGTTTACAGCAATGTAATCACCATGTTTGTACCTGAACTGGGTTTTAACTTCTGAGTTCAACTCACCTTGAGAAGTCAGCACACAGGGTTTACATACGGAGACATTGGATCTTTAATGTCTGTTTTTCTTCACTTAAGGGAATGCCTTCCTGCATTGCCGGTTGAGGACGGCATGTTACACTAGGCTAGGGGGTTTTCATATTCCCTCTTTTTTGTTCCTTTTCTCCGGGATGGTTCTTTTTGAATTTTGTCACAATGTTCACCTTCATATATTCTGCCTATTTTCACACTATTGATAACAGCCCATCTGTGGCTCCGGCCATATATAGGGAGATCACTCAACAACCTTGATCTGGATGTCATGTGTCCATATGGTGTTCTAGGCAAGGTTGTGGCACTTCATATATCCTCACCTTATATAGAGGTATATATATATACATAGATATAAAAAAAAATTTTTTTTGACATATACGAATATAAAGAAATAAAAAAAGAGGTTTCACACACAGATTGCATTTTCATATATATTTTGAAAAACTTTTTTTAATGATTCACCTTCCTTTCCTTGGGATAGATAAAAATGGTTACAAGTGATTCAGTCATGAAACTTGAGAAAATTAATATACTACGTCATTGTATTGTTTTAATGTATGGATTCCCGCCGATTTTTTCTAAAAGTGGGTGGATCATGACGTCATCAGTGGGGTATATAGTGCTGTAAGGAGTCTTTGTACAGCAGATTTGATGTTTTCTTGCCAATTGGTCCTGAAGAAGGAAGGGGTGCCTTCCGAAACGCGTAGACCTGTATATTGGAATAAAAGCAACATTAATCTAACAGCTTAATATTGGTTGTCATTGGCGCGGCCTGGAAACCCTCATCCTACCACTCTCTGTTATTTTGTTCTTTTTGTTCTCATCTGGGTTTGTCATTTACTCTGGGTATTGTCAGTTCATTAGCTTGCAGGAATCTTCCCTCTCTGTGCTTAGCTGGGAAGCTCCCTGCAGCTATGTTTGGAGTATTGCTCCTATAAGTCCATGTGTTTGTTGCTTCTTGAAGTTGTAATTGTTCTTGCTTTCTGTTCATTGGTATGACAAGAGCGCCTGATATATGACGGAGTTCAGATCGTGCGATCTGAGGACTTTTTGTACTATCAGGTATTTGGATTTTTGTAGGGTTTTTCTCTGGCCACCATCAGCCCCTTTCCTATCCTTCCTATTTAGTCAATGGGGCCTCACTTTTGCTAATCCTATAATCTGTGTATTGTGTTTTCCTATATCACCGTAGTGTTTGAATGTGGGGGGCTTACTATACCTTTGCGGTCTATTTCTGAGGCAGAGAGATATTCTTCCTTCCTTCCTTCCTTTAGGATAGCTAGTTCTCCCGGCTGGGTTCGCGGTGCATAGGATGTTAGTTCACCCCTCAGCTACTTCTAGTGTTGATGGTTAGTAAGGGGATGGAGGCCAGATTAGTTGCCAATGCTCTTGTCACCTTTTTTACCAAATGATCTATTGTGATCTTCCATGGTTCCGGATCATAACATGAAAGTAAATAAACACATACACCCGAAAAATCCTTTATTTGGAATAAAAGACAAAAAAAACCCCTCATTTACCATACCACTTTAGAAAAAGAAAGGAAAAAACGATCAAAAAGCCCAATAACAAATAGGAATCAACTATTTCAAATTTAATTTAATTTATCTTTATTGTTGGTAAATATTATTCACAAGTGCATGTATGGACGAAAACATGTGCATCATAATACATATAACGGAACCATATACACCAATATACATGTATATATAACACTATGGTTAACTGTTCATGCATATAGTATATTATAGCTAAATATATGCAGGCTAAGACAGGCTAAGATTAGGCTAAGACATGATGTAACATCAGAATAGTGACAGCAGCTCTGGAGGTGACTGGAGGATAACACATTATGTAATAGTGGAATAGTGACTGCAGCTCTAAAGGTGACAACAGGATAAGACATGATGTAACAGCAGAATAGTGACTGCAGATCTGGAGGTGACTGGAGGATTAGACATAACATAACTGTAGAATAGTGACTGCAGGTGACTGGAGCATAAGACCTGATGTAACAGCAGAATAGTGATTGCAGCTCTGGAGGTGACTGGAGGATAACATATAACATAGTTATAGTTAACCCTATAATGCATACCTAGGGCCTCGCAGGCCTGCTAGCTTACTTGTTTTCTATGGTAGATTTCTATGGTTGCGCATTCTAGGGTTAACAATAGTTATTGCAGCTCTGGAGGTGAGTGGAGGGTAAGACACGATTTACCAGCAGAACAGTGACTGCAGCTCTAGAGGAGACTAGAGGATAAGACAAGATGTAACAGTAGAATGGTGACTGCAGCTCTGGAGATGAAGGGAGGATAAAACACGATGAAACAGCAGAATAGTGATCTTAGCTTTAGAGGTGACTGGAGGATGAGATATGAAGTAACAAGAGAACAGTGACCGCAGCTCTGGAGGTAACAGAAGGCTAAGACATGATGTAACATCAGAATAGTGACAGCAGCTCTGGAGGTGACTGGAGCATAAGACATGATGTAACAGCAGACTAGTGACTGCAGCTCTGGAGGTGAGTGGAGGATAAGACACGATTTAATAGCGGAATAGAGACTGTAGCTCTGGAGGTGACCAGAGGATAAGACAAGATGTAACAGTAGAATGGTGACTGTAGTTCTGGAAGTGACAGGAGGATAAGACACAATGTAAAAATAGAACAGTGACTGTAGTTCTAGAGGTGACTGGAGGATAAAACACGATGTAACAGCAGAATAGTGACCACAGCTTTAGAGGTCACTGGAGGATGAGACATGATGTAACAAGAGAATAGTGACTACAGCTCTGGAGGTGATTGGTGGGGAACACATAATAAAACTGTAGAACAGTGACTGCAGTTCTGGATGTGAAAGGAGGATCAGACATTATGTAACAGTAGAATAGTGACTGCAGCTCTGGAGGTGACAGGAGGATAAGAAACAATGTAAAAACAATAGTGACTGCAGCTCTGGAAGTGAGTGGAAAATAAGACATGATGTAATAGCAGAACAGTGACTGCAGCAATGGAGGTGACTGGAGGAAAAGATAGCATGTAATAGCAGAATAGTGAGTGCAGCTCTGGAGGTGACTGGAGCATAAGGCTATGTGCCCACGCTGCGGAAAATGCGTGGATTTTGCCGCGGATTTCTCGCGGAAAAGCCACGGATTTCCTGAAAATCTGCAGCACAGGTACTTCCCAGCCATTTCTATTCCCTATCTAACCTCTCTAACGCGCCTCTTCCCCTGTCTGACCACAACCTACTTACATTCTCTTCCCTCTCTTCTCCAACTACGCAACCCCCCCTCCACAAACTTTCACACCCTCGCAGAAATATAAAACACATTGATTTACACGCCCTTTCTCAGTCCCTTCTCCCTCTCACAGACATTGCATTTCTACACGATGCAGATGCTGCTGCAACTTTATACAACACTACAATCTCTGCAGCTCTCGAATCAGCCGCCCCCCTCACACACACCAAAACCCGCACAATCAACAGGCAACCCTGGCACACCAGTCAGACTAAAGAACTGAGACGGGCTTCCAGAATTGCTGAGCGCAGATGGAAGAGGTCTCATTCCACTGAGCACTTCATTGCATATAAAGAGTCCCTCACTACCTTCAAGTCCACACTCACTGCTGCAAAACAAACCTACTTCTCATCCCTCATATCCTCTCTCTCTCATAACCCTAAACAGCTATTCAACACTTTTAATTCTCTCCTCCGTCCTCCAGCACCACCTCCCTCTCCTCTCCTCTCAGCTGAAGACTTTGCCTCTTTCTTCAAGCAGAAGGTTGACAACATCAGAGCAAGCTTTGGCCCACAATCACCACAGCCCCTCATCATAGCTACTCAGCCTTCTTCCTCCAAATCCAGCTTCTCCACCATGACAGAAATCAATCTTTCCACTCTACTCTCAAGATCACATCTAACAACCTGTGCACTGGACCCGCTCCCATCGCACCTCATCCCCAACATCACCGCAGTCCTCATCCCAGCCCTAACCCATCTCTTCAACCTATCACTAACAACTGGTGTATTCCCCTCATGCTTTAAACATGCCTCTATTACACCCATCCTCAAAAAGCCCTCCCTTGACCCATCCTCTGTGTCTAGCTACCGCCCCATATCCCTTCTCCCCTATGCCTCAAAACTACTAGAACAGCATGTCCATCTTGAACTGTCCTCATACCTCACATCCTGCTCTCTCTTTGACCAGCTACAATCTGGCTTCCGACCGCATCATTCCACTGAAACTGCCCTAACTAAAGTCACTAACGACCTACTAACCGCCAAAACCAAGCGACACTACTCTATCCTCCTCCTCCTGGACCTGTCCTCTGCCTTCG